>NW_026652296.1:13010250-13218624 GCF_009828535.3 Hylobates moloch | reverse complement strand
AGGCGCTCCTCACTTCTTCCCGGATGGGGCGGCCGGGCAGAGGCGCTCCTCACTTCTTCCCGGACGGGGCGGCCGGGCAGAGGCGCTCCTGGTGAAGCTTTCTTTAACGTGTCCCATTCTATAGCCCAGGAAAGCATTACAGTCTCAAAAGATGGTGGACATCAATGTTTATTAAAGCATTGTTTTTAAAAGTTTACAAAGTAGAGTATATGTGAAAAGTGAAAGCTTTAGAATTAAATCCTTTCATACCCATTTCTGTGCATATATAAACACAGTTTTTACTTTGTTGGCTCACTTTGTGCTTACTCTGCCATTGCCATCTTTTTGTCAGTACCCAGAGATCTTTTTCATTTAAAAAATAATGGCAAATATGAATCTGTGGATAGTCTAATAATAAACCAGCTATTTGCTGTTAAAACAGTGCCACAAAGAACATCCTTTTTCTCCCATCTTTTCCCACTCCTGCAGAAATTTCCATAGAACGGATTCCTGAAAGTCAAAGTTTTTGGGTCTGTGGATGTCCAAGGGATATCTTTCATATTTGGTTGGATTTCAAAATTGCTTTTCAGAAAGCTTTAATAGCTTACAGTCCTGTCAACAGTGACACCTACTTTTTTCATGCCTATTTTCTTTGGATGATGATCCTATAGCCATTTATTGAGTGCCCACCATGTGTTAGGAATTGTGTCAGGTGCTTAACTTGGCTTCCTCTAATCCTGATAATCCTGTAAGATATTATTTTCATCCCCATTTACAGTTGAGGAATTTGAGGGTCAGAGAGGTGAAATAACTTGCTTAAGGCCGCATAACTAGTAAATGGTAACACACTGGGGTTTAAACCTCCACCTGTCTGATTCCAAAGTCTGTGTTCCTCTTAATCACAAACTGTTTCTAATATTGAGAGGACCATCTGTAAATAGGTGCATATATACAAATTGAGAATGTACATACTTTCCTTCAAATTAAGTAATATAGTCAGATAATACATAGAAAGTTAATAGTCCTTCAAATCAGCCATAGCCCAAACAATATAGATAATTCAGTTTATTGACAAAGATATATATGAGATATAATTTCTGACTGGCTTTAGATGTTTAGGTTTTTGACTTTTCAAATGAGTATAATCCTTAGTGGTTTCAAGTTTAACTTGAACCAGTGATTACAACTAAAAATATAGTGCTAGTCTACAAACCCAGTCCTGTTAAGGATGCCATAACAAAGTGCCACAGACTGAGTGGCTAAACAAATTCATTTTCTTACAGTTCTGGAGGCTAGCATTCCAAAATCAAATTCAGCAGGGTTGCTTCCTTCTGAAGCCTCTTTCTTTGACTTGTAGATGGCTGACATCTCCCTGTGTCTTCACATGGTTTTCTCTCTGTTCTGTCTAAATTTCTTTTTTTTTTTTTTTTTTTGAGATAGAGTCTGTCTCTTGTTGCCCAGGCTGGAGTGCAATGGCGCAATCTCGGCTCACTGCAACCTCCCCTCGCTAGGTTCAAGTGATTTCTCTTGCCTCAGCCTCCTGAGTAGCTAGGATTACAGGCAGGCACCTCCATGCCCAGCTAATTTTTTTTTTTTTTTTTTTTAGTAGAGATGGGGTTTCTCCATGTTGGTCAGGCTGGTCTCAAACTCCTGACCTCAGGTGATCTGCCTGCCTCGGCCTCCCAAAGTGCTGGGATTACAGACGTGAGCCACTGCGTCAGCCTAAATTTCCTCTTACAAGGGCATCAGTCATTTTGGATTAGGGCCACCCTAGTGACCTCATTTTGAATAGGATCACCTCTTTAAAGTTCTGTCTCTAAATATAGTCACATTCTGAGAAGTTAGGATTAAAACGTGAAATTTGGCAGGGTGCAAAGAACTCTACCAGTTCTTCAACTGTTTGCATCAGTTTCAATGTCCCTATCAGTAAAATGAGTCACAAGCAGTCTTGAATAATTGGAACCCTTCTGCCAGATTGTCTAATGTCAGTCTCTTTTTTTTGGACGCTGCTGCTTCTAAGTCATCTTCCTCATTGTTTGGCACTGGTTCAGAAGCCCTCATCTCCATCAGGTTATCTTCTGTTAATTCCTCTGGTGTATGGTGTCTTTTAGCTCTTACATTTCTCTAAGATCCATATCTTAAAACCCTTCACTCCCTACTTTTTTCTTTTTTCTTTTTTTTTGCCATATCCACAACCTCCATGATTTCCTTGATAGGCTCTGTTTTAAATCCTGTGAAGTTATGCACGACATCTGGACACAGTTTTCTCCAGCAGGAATTTATTGTTTTGGACTTGATGCCTTTCACAGCTTTTTCTGTAACAATGATTGCATCTTCCATGGTGTAATCTTTCCAGATTTTCATGATATTTTCTCTATGGGGGTTCTTTTCCATAGCATCCATAATCCTTCCCATAGAGCACTATGTGTAATGAGCCTTAAAGGTCCTTATGACCTCCTGATCTTCAGACTGAATTAGAGTTATCATGTTTGGGGGCAGGTAAACCAACTCGATGCCTTCATTGTTGAACTTGTAGGCTTCTGGGTGGTCAGGGCATTGTCCAATAGTAAAAGAACTTTAAAAGGCAGTCCCTTACTGGCAAGGCACTTCTTGACTTCAGGGACAAAGCATTGATGGATTCAATCCAGAAAAAGGCTTCTTGTTCTCCAGGCCTTCTTATACAACCAAAAGACTGGCAGCTGGTGTTTATCTTTTCCCTTCAAGGTTTGGGGTAGGGGAGGGAGGTGGCGGTTAGCAGCTTCTTAGATGAGGGCAGTCCTGATCATAAACCCTACTGCATTTGTACAAAACAGTAGAGTTAGCCTGTCCCTTCCTGCCTTATATCCTGATGCTTGCTTCTCTTTCTTACTAAATGTCCTTTGTGGTCTTTTTCTTCCCCAGAATAGGGCACTTTCATCTGCATTAAAAATCTTTTCAGGCTCTGTGTGGTGGCTCACCCCTGTAATCCCAGCACTTTGGGAGGCCGAGGCAGGTGGATCACTTGAGGTCAGGAGTTCGAGACCAGTCTGGCCAACATGGTGAAACCCTGTCTCTACTAAAAATACAAAAAAATTAGCCTCCCACGTTCCAGTGATTCTCCTGTCTCAGCCTCCCAGGTAGCTGGGACTACAGGCGCACCCTACCACACCTGGCTAATTTTTTGTATTTTTAATGGAGACGGGGTGTCACTGTGTAGCCCAGGCTGGTCTCAAACTCTTAACTCAGGCAGTCTTCCCACCTTGGCCTCCCAAAGTGCTAGGATTACAGGCGTGAACCACTGCACTGGCCAATTTTTGTATTTTTAATAGAGATGGGCTTTCACCATATTGGCCAAGCTGGTCTCGAACTGCTGGCCTCAATCAGTCCACCCACCTTGGCCTCCCAAAGTGTTGGAATTACAGGAGTGAGCCACCACACCTGGCCTTAATTTGTTTTGGAGACAATTTCGCTCTGTCGCCCAGGCTGGAGTGCTGTGGCACAATCTTGGCTCACTGCAACCTTTGTCTCCTGGTTTCAAGCAATTCTCCTGCCTCAGCCACCTGAGTAGCTGGGATTATAGGTGTGTGCTATCATGGCCGGCTTTTTGTATTTTTAGTAGAGACAGGGTTTCCCCATGTTGGCCAGACTGGTCTCAAAGTCCTGACCTGAAGTGATTTGCCCGCCTTGTCTTCCCAAATTGCTGGGATTACAGATGTGAGCCATCGTGCCCGGCCATGAGGACGTGTTTTCAAGTCAATTGGATAAATACCTGGAAGTGTGATTGCTGGATCATATGGTTAAGCTAGGTATTAGCTTTGTGAAAAACTGCCAAACTGTCTTCTAAAGTGGCTGTACCATTTATATTCTCACCAGCAATGAATGAGAGTTCCTGTTACTCTGCATGCTCACAACATTTGGTATTGTCAGTTTTTTAGATTTTAGCCATTCCAATAGGTGTGTCATAGTATCTCATTGTTTTAATTAGCAGTCCTGTAATAACAGATGATGTTCAGCATCTTCATATGCTTATTTGCCATATGTGTATCTTCAATGAGGTGTCTTTTGTCCATCTTTTAACTAGTTTCTTGTGTTACCATTTTGTCATTGAGGAGCTCTTTATATATTTTGGAATGTAAATTCTCGATGTGTTAAATATTTTTCTCATGATCCGGCTTGCTTTGATTTAAAAATATTTTTTTATTTCAATAGTTTTTGGGTTATAGGTGGTTTTGGTTACATTAATGAGTTCTTTTGTGGTGATTTCTGAGTTTTTAGGTGTACCTGAGCAGTGTACACTGTACCCAATATGTAGTCTTATCCCTCTTTTTTTTTTTTTTTTTTTTTTTTTTTGAGATAGGGTCTCTGTCACCCAGGCTGGAGTATAGTGGTGTGATCTTGGCTCACTGCAGCTTGACTTCTGGGGCTCAGGCGATCCTCCCACCACAGCCTCCAGCCTCCTGAGTAGCTGAGATCACAGACGCACGCCACCATACTCAGCTACTTTTTTGTATTTTTTGTAGAGACAAGGTTTCGCCATGTTGCCCAAGCTGGTCTCAAACTCCTGAGCTCAAGGGATCTGCTTGCGTCAGCCTCCTAAAGTGCTGGGATTATGGCGTGAGCTACTGGGACTGGCCAATTTTTTTTCTTCAAGTAGACTTTTTTTTTTTTTTTTTTAAAAGCAACACGGTCTCGATCTGTTGCCCAGACTGCAGTGCAGTGGCATATTCATAGCTCACTGCAGCTTCAAATTCCTGGGCTCAAGTGATCCTCTTGCTGCAGCTTCCCCAAGAAGCTAGGACTACAGGCCTGTGCCAGCACACCCAGCTAATTTTTTTTTCTTTTTTTTATTTCATAGAGACAGGATCTTGCTATGTTGCCTGGGCTTTTCTCCAAGTCTCAAGTGATCCTCTTGCCTCAGCTTCCCAAAGTGCTGGGATTACAGGCATGAGCCATTGCACCTTGCTTAGGCTATTTTTTTTTTTTTTTTTTTTTGAGACGGAGTCTCACTCTGTCACCCAGGCTGGAGTGCAGTGGCGCAATCTCGGCTCACTGCAAGCTCCGCCTCCCGGGTTCACGCCATTCTCCTGCCTCAGCCTCTCCGAGTAGCTGGGACTACAGGCGCCCGCCACCACGCCCGGCTAATTTTTGTATTTTTAGTAGAGACGGGGTTTCACTGTGGTCTTGATCTCCTGACCTCGTGATCCGCCCGCCTCGGCCTCCCAAAGTGCTGGGATTACAAGCGTGAGCCACCGCGCCCGGCCTAGGCTATTTTTTTAAAGAGCAGTTTAAGGTTATAGGAAAACTGAGAGGAGGGTACAGAGATTTCCCATATGTGCATATCTTCCTCCATTATCAGCAACTCCCTGCCAGAGTGGTGGATTTGTTACAGTTGATGAATTTATGCTGACACATCATCACCTAGAGTTCATAGCTTATATTAGGGTTAATTCATAGAATGTTGTATATTCTGTGAGTTTAGGCAAATTTACAATGATCTGACATTAAAATATCATACAGAGTAGTTTCACTACCCTAAAAAACCTATGCCTCACCTATTCATCCCCTCCTTCCCCGTAATCTCAGGCAACCATTGATCATTTTATTGTCCCTATAGTTTTGCTTTTTTTTGACATGTCATATAGTTGGAACCATAAAGTATGTAGCCTTTTCAGACTAGCTTCTTTTGCTTAGTAATATACATTTAAGTTTCCTCCTTGTCTTTTTATGACTTGATAGCATATTTCTTTACAGTGCTGAATGGGATTCCATGTGCCACAGTTTATCCACTCACCTGTTGAAGGACATCTTTGTTGCTTCCATGCTTTAGCAATTATGAATAAAGCTGCCATAAGCACCTGTGTATAGGTTTTTGTTTGTAGGATGTAAGTTTTTTTTTGTTTTTGTTTTTGAGACGGAGTCTTGCTCTGTCGCCCAGGCTGGAGTGCAGTGGCGCAATCTCGGCTCACTGCAAGCTCCGCCTCCCGGGTTCACGCCATTCTCCTGCCTCAGCCTCTCCGAGTAGCTGGGACTACAGGCGCCCGCCACCACACCCGACTAATTTTTTTGTATTTTTAGTAGAGACGGGGTTTCACCGTGGTCTTGATCTCCTGACCTCGTGATCCGCCCACCTCGGCCTCCCAAAGTACTGGGATTACAAGCGTGAGCCACCGCGCCCGGCCTGGATGTAAGTTTTCATCTTTGAGTAAAACACCAAGGAGCATAATTGCTGGTTAGAATATATTTAGTTTTTTAAGAAATTGCCCAACTGTCTTCCAAAATGGCTCTTGCATTCCTACCAGCAATGAATGAGAATTCCTGTTGCTTCACATACTTTCCAGTGTTTGGTGGTGTCAGTGTTCTAGATTTTGGTCATTCCAACAGGTGTGTATTAGTATCATCGTTTCAATTTGCATTTCCCTGATGACGTGTGATGTGGATCATCTTTTCATATACTTCTTTGCCATCTGTCCATCTGTCTTGATTTTTTTTTTTTTTAATTTGTGTTGGCAAATGAGGATCAGGAATTGGATTTGGGATCTAGCTTTAAGGAATTAGTTAGGGTTTGGTATTTTGAATGTAAAACGGCCTAGGAATGTTTATATAGAGTGATAAATCACAACTGTACCATATACTTTTTATTATTTTGTGATTATAAAAGCATAGCAATCACTTTGGAAAATTTGGAATACTTTCAAAGCAGGAAAAAGTACTACTAGTAATTGTGGGGATTAACATTTTGTTACATTTTCTAAATTCTTTTTCTTCTCCTATATATTCTCCATATATTTCTGTATCCTTTTACATTTTTACATTTTACATTAATTGTGCAAACTTTTAATAATATTTTAGAGGCTACTTTTATGATTATTAAAAGTAATTCTTTAAAATAGTGATGAGGTCTTGCTGTGTTGGCCAGATTGGTCTTGAACTCTTGGCCTCAAGCAATCCTCTCCACTGGACCTCCCAAAGTGCTAGGATTACAGGCGTGAGCCAATGTGCCTGGCTAAAAGTAATGTTTATGTGAGCATCAGGTACCACAAGCTTTGTCTGCGTTTCTCATACTTCTTTGTTTAGAGTACTGAAAGTAGATTCTGGATGGAAGACTACTGCTGGATGTTACTAATTGTTTTCCTAATCTATCTTTTTAATGTTACATTAAGGAGTTTAACATTTTGTAGAGCTTAAAAAGTTTTTTGGTGGCATCATTTTTGTTTTATTTAAAAATTACAATGGAAAATTATTTGTAATTTTACCACTTAAAAGTCAGTGATTTTGGGTGATGATAATGTGTTAGTGTAGTTTTACCAGTTGTAACAAACTCACCACTCTGGTAGGGGATGTTTATGATGAGGGAGGAGATGCATATGTAGAAGGAATAGATAGACTATCTCTGTACTTGGTCTCAATTTTGCTGTGAACCTAAAACTGCTCTAAGAAATCAAAAAGTTAGGGAAAAAAAATGGTACAGTAATTAAACCATGCCCTCAATTCAGTTGCATATTAAATTTGAGTGCAGGCCGGGCATGGTGGCTTAGGCCTGTAATCCCAGCAGTTTAAGTGGCTGAGGCGTGGCTGGGTACAGTAGCTCATGCCTGTAATCCTAGCACTTTGGGAGGCTGAGGCAGGCGGATCACCTGAGGTCAGGAATTCGAGACCAGCCTGACCAACATGGTGAAATGCCATCTCTACTAAAAATACAAAAAAATTAGCTGAACGTGGTGGCGGGCGCCTGTAGACCCAGCTACTCAGGAGGCTGAGGCACAAGAATCTCTTGAACCTGGGAGGCGGAGCTTGCAGTGATCCGAGATGGTGCCACTGCACTGCAGCCTGGGCTACAGAGCGAGATTCTCTCAAACAAACAAACAAAAAAACAAAAAAAAAAAACTGAGGTGGGAGGATCACTTGAACTCAGGAGTTTGAGACCAGCCTGGGCAGCATGATGAAATCTTGTCTCTACAAAAAATACAAAAATTAGCCAGGTGTGGTGGTGTGCGCCTGTGGTCCTAGCTACTTGGGAGGTTGAGGCAGAAGGATTGCTTGAGTTCCCTTGAGGGTGAGGCTGCAGTGAGCCATGTACTCCAGCCTGGGGAAAGAGTGAGACCCTGTCTCAAAAAATGAAAAAAAAAAAAAAAACTTATGCACCTTTCTCCATTTTTTTCCCCAAGTATAAGCAGATACATCTATATAAACATTGTTCTCACACATTAAAACAATCACGTTATTTTGCTTGCATTTTTTTTTTCCAGTTATTGTAGCATGGGCATCCTTTTAGGTGATTGTATATGGACATCTATTGCATTATTTTCAATGGCTATATAATATACTGTTGTTGGATGTCCTTTATTTAGTCATTTATCTATTGAGCAAAGAACTATTGAGTACCTGTCATGTGCAAGTTACTGGGGATATATTCAACAAACAGAACAAACTGAAATCTCTCACATCAAGAAGCTTGCATCAAGTTGGAGTTTATGTTCCCCTATTGATGTTCATTATTTCTTTCTTTCTCCGATTATTTATTTCTTTATTTCTCCTCTTCTTTTTTTAGGTAGAATATTGTAGTGAATATCCTTGTTATATTTTTCATCTTTGTTAAAACCCCAATTGGTATCTACATCTTTTGTATCTTGATGTACTTGTGCTGTATTTCTAGCCATGGACTTGTTGAGTCTAAAGGATATGTGTATTTAAAGTTTTAAATTTTTGCCACAGTACCATTTTCTTTATTTTACATTTCCTGAATGCTTGGAAGGGTTGTGCATGTTTTCATGTGTTTGCTGGCCATTTTACTACTGTGAATTGCCTACTCTGGTTCTTAGTCCATTTTTCTTAGTAGATTGTCTTGTCTGTTTTTCTTAGTAGATTGTATTTTCTGACTAATTTGTAAAGCTCCTATGTATCCTAACCTTTAATTCCTTGTTTGTTTATACACCAGAGATGTTTTCTTTCTGTTACTTAACTATAGGGTGGTGTTTTTTTTTTTTTTTTTAGAAGGAGTTTTACACTTGTTGCCCAGGTTGCCCAGGCTGAAGTGCAGTGGCACGATCTTGGCTCACTGCAACATCTGCCTCCCGGGTTCAAGCAATTCTCCTGCCTCAGCCTCCAGAGTAGCTGGGATTACAGGCATGCGCCACCACGCCCAGCTAATTTTGTATTTTTAGTAGAGACAGGGTTTCTCCATGTTGGTCAGGCTGGTCTCAAGCTCCCGACCGCAGGTGATCTGCCTGCCTTGGCCTCCCAAAGTTTTTTTTTTTTTTTTTTTTTTTTTGAGACAGAGTCTCACTCTGTCACCTAGGCTGGATTGCAGGGCGCGATCTTGGCTCACTGCAAGCTCCGCCTCCCACTTTCACGCCATTCTCCTGCCTCAGCCTCCTGAGTAGCTGGGACTACAGGTGCCCGCCACCATGCCTGGCTAATTTTTTTGTATTTTTAGTAGAGACGGGGTTTCACTGTGTTAGCCAGGATGGTCTTGATCTCCTGACCTTGTGATCCACCTGCCTCGGCCTCCTAAAGTGCTGGGATTACAGGCGTGAGCCACCGTGCCTGGCCAGGTTTTTTTTAAAGCAATTTGGAACTTACAGAAAAGTTGGATGACGTATTTATATAAATAATTCTGGGTACCCTTTACTCATATTCGCCAAATGTTAACATTTTACTACATTTGCCTTCTTTTTATCTTGATTAAAAAATATGTGCATAAAATTATTTTTTTCTGAACCATTTGAGACTAAGTTGCAGACGTGATGCCCTTTTATTTCTAAGTACTCATCATATTATAATTATAAAAATCGGGAAATTAATATTGATGCAGTAATCTACTCCATAGATAATATTCAGATTTCACCAGTTGTCCTAATAATGTCCTCTATAGGAAAAGAAATCCAAGCTCACGCATTCCATCATTCTGTTTCTTTGGTCTTTAATCTGAGACATTTTCTGATCTTTGTTGTTTCATGACATTGATACTTTTGGAGAGTAGAGATCAGTTATTTTACGAAAGTTCCTCCATGCTTGTGTGGTGTTTCCTCATGTTTAGATTCAGGTTCTGCATTTTGGGGTCAGAAAACACATAGAAATGATGTGCGCTTCTCAGTCTATCTCACCAGGAGACTCATGTTGTTTAGTCCTGCTACTGGCAATGTTAACTTTGACTGAAGTGGTATCTGCTACTTTCACCACTGTAAAGTTACTTGTGGAGAGATACTGTAAAGTATCCTGTGGCATTTTGACTGATTAAGGAAACATGCTACTTATTCTGTAAAGTTTTACCTACTAGTTTTAGATTCCTTTGATTATTCTTGCCACCTGATTCAGTTGTTAGTATTTTTGACAAATGGGGGATTTTCTAGTTCCATTATTCCTTCTATGTTTATTAGTTGACTTTCTACTATAAGCAAGAACTTAATCTTTGTATATATTTTCATATTTATTGTGGGCTCATGAATTTTTAGTTTATTGGATAGGTTATAATTATTTATTATCTTGATGTTTAAGTTGTGCCATATTTAGCCAGTTGATGTTTAACTTTGTTTAGGGTATGATTTTTTAAATATATGAAACCTATGCTATTTTTAAAGAGGTGTTCAAATGTACTGGTCTCTTTAGGTGTCTGGATTTTGTGTCACACTTGGAGAAGCTACTTCTTACCTTAAATCCCATTAAACACTGTTGATCATCTGAGTCCCATGGTTTTGTAACTTTTGCTGCTTGCCCTTTGACCATTCCGCTGCTTATAAGCACCACACCGGGGAGTAGTAGAGTAGAGGAGAAAGGTACAGGGAAGTCCACAGTGAAATGGTTGCTGTGGATAGCTAAAACCACAACCATTAAGGCATAACACTTGTAAAAAAAAAATTTAACCCATGGAAATGGACATTCTTAAGCATATTCATACTTTGTCTAAGTATACCTTATCTTTTCTGAATGATTCACAAATGAAGAGCATTGTTTTTCCCACAGTGGGTGACACCTCTGATACCTCATGAATGAAACAGGATTATTTCTTTTTAGGTGGAAATAACTTGAGTCTAGCTCTCTAAATGTAATTTAGAGTGTTTGTGTTTGCTGTCTTTTTTTGGAGACTGAGTCTCTCTCTGTCACCCAGGCTGGAGTGCAGTGGCCTCCTTAGTAGCTGGGATTATAGGCGTGTGCCACCACATCCAGCCATTTTTTTTTTTTTTTTTAAATATTTTCAATATGGTTTCACCATATTGGCCAGGGTGGTCTTGAACTTCTGGCCTCAAGTGATCTACCCACCTTGGCCTCCCAATTGTGTTTGCTTTTTATTTTATTTTTTCTATTTTCGTTTACTGTTTGCTAGTCAGTTAGCTGTACTTTGTTGCTGTTGTCAGTACTTTATTGCTTCTAATAGTCTCTCCCTTTTGATTTGTTGTGAGATTGGGAAACCAAATACATGCAGTCTATTAAGTTGAATTTAAATAAGACAGATAAGGGAGAGCCCCCTGGATGTCTCTCTCTCTCTTTTTTTTTTTTGAGATGGAGTTTCGCTGTTGTTGCCCGGGCTGGAGTGCAATGGTGCAATCTTGGCTCACCACAACCTCCGCCTCCCGGGTTCAAGGGATTCTCCTGCCTCAGCCTCCCGAGTAGCTGGGATTACAGGCATGTGCCACCATGCCTGGCTAATTTTGTATTTTTAGTAGAGACGAGGTTTCTCCACGTTGGCCAGGCTGGTCTCGAACTCCTGACCTCAAGTGACCTACCTGCCTCTGCCTCCCAACGTGCTAGGATTACAGGCATGAGCCACGGTGCCTGGCCCCAGATGTCTCTCTTAATGAGTGGCTGGGCTGTATGTTTTTTTTACTCTCAGAGACATGGCTTTCCCTTATCTAGAGGCAGTGACAGTGGTAGGGAGGATCTCGATTATTTAGTCTTTACAACTGCCCTGCTGTTTTAAATAGGTAGGGCAGGGCTGGGCACGGTGACTCACACCTGTATTCCCAGCACTTTGGGAAACTGAGGTGGGCAGATCACGTGAGCCCAGGAGTTGGAGATCAGCCTGGGCGACACGGTGAAACCCTGTCTCTACTAAAAACACAAAAATTAGCTGGGCATAGTGTCATGCACCTGTAGTCCCAGCTACTTGGGAAGCTGAGGCAGGAGGATCACTTCACCCTGGGAGGCAGAGGTTGCAGTGAGCTGTGGTCATGCCACTGCACTCCAGCCTCAGCCTGGGTGACAGACTGAAACCCTGTTCCAAAAAAGGAAGAAACTGAGGAGGGAGGTGGGGTAACATAGCTAGTAATTAGGAGAGCTGGGATTTGAATCTTTTTTTCCTCCTTCCAGATCCATTGGAACAAGCATTATTTTTGATAATACTCCCATGACCATCCACTAACTTCTTATACTTCCTAGAAGTGATGTTGTATACTAGCTTTGTATGGTTCTTTCATTGACACCATTAAACCTAAGTTTAAAAATGAAGCATGAGCCGGGCGCGGTGGCTCACGCTTGTAATCCCAGCACTTTGGGAGGCCGAGGCGGGCGGATCACGAGGTCAGGAGATCGAGACCACGGTGAAACCCCGTCTCTACTAAAAATACAAAAAATTAGCCGGGCGTGGTGGCGGGCGCCTGTAGTCCCAGCTACTCGGAGAGGCTGAGGCAGGAGAATGGCGTGAACCCGGGAGGCGGAGCTTGCAGTGAGCCGAGATTGAGCCACTGCACTCCAGCCTGGGTGAAAAAGCAAGACTCTGTCTCAAAAAAAAAAAAATAAAAAAATAAAAAAATAAAAATGAAGCATGTCATTCCCTCTGCCACCTTAAAAAAAAATTTTTTTTTATTTGATACTGAGTCTCTCTCTCTTGCCCAGGCTGGAGTGCAGTGGCACGATCTTGGCTCACTGCAACCTCTGCCTCCAGGGTTCAAGTGATTTCCGGCTAATTTTTGTATTTTCAGTAGAGATGGTCTTTCATCATGTTGGCCAGGCTGGTCTCTAACTCCAGACCTCAAGTGATCCGCCTGCCTCGGCCTCCCAAAGTGCTAGGATTACAGGCGTGAGCGACTGTGCCTGATCTCTCCCACCCCTCTCTTTTTTTTCCCAGTTCTCATTGGTCTACAGTGTGAGTCCCAAGCTGGAATTTGGAAGAAGCTTGGGTCTATTGGGCGTAATGATAATAAAATAGATAATATGTTAACAATAATTAACATGAATAATGAAATCAACTATTATATAGTGCTATCTTTCTGGAACAGTCTGTGTGGTTGGTTCCTTTTAGCTCTTGGATTAAATGTTGTATCTTAGAGCCCTTCCCAGACCTGAAATTACTTTCTTCTCCCTCTTCTTCCCCCTTATCTATATCACCTTATTTATTTATTTTTGAGATAGGGTCTTGCTCTGTCTCCCAGGCTGGAGTGCAGTGGTGCCATTTCAGCTCATCACACCCTCAACCTCCTGGGCTCAAGCGATCCTTTTACCTCAGCCTCCAGAATAGCTGGGACCACAGGCACGTGCTACCACGCCCAGCTAATTTTTGTATTTTTTGCAGAGACAGGGTTTTGCCATGTGCCCAGGCTGGTCTTGAAATCCTGAGCTCATGCAATTAACCCACCTTGGCCACCCACAGTGTTGAGATTACAGGCGTGAGCCACTGTGCCTAGCCCTAATGTACTTTTTAAAGAGTAAGCATAGCTGGGTAGGGTGGCGTGTACCTGTAGTCCTGAGTACTTGGGAGACTGAGGCAGGAAGATTGCTTGAGCCCAGGAGTTGGAAGCCAGCCTGGGCAACATAGCAAGACTGTCAAAAAAGAAAAAGAAGAAATTTTTAAAAAAGGAGCAAACATATGGCATATGTTATTAGTACTAACAGTTTACATGGTATAGTACTATGTATGTATGTATGTATGTATGTATGTATGTATGTATGTATGTATGTATTTTGAGACGGAGTCTTGCTCTGTCACCAGGCTGGAGGGCAGTGATGCAATCTCAGCTCACTGCAACCTCTGTCTCCTGGGTTCAAGCGATTCTCCTGCCTCAGCCTCCCAAGTAGCTGGGACTACAGGTGTGCACCACCACACCCAGCTAATTTTTGTATTTTTAGTAGAGATGGAGTTTCGCCATGTTGGCCAGTATGGTCTTGATCTTTTGACCTTGTGATCCACCTGCCTCGGCCTCCCAAAGTGCTAGGATTACAGGCGTGAGCCACTGCACTCGGTTGTACTTTGTTTTTTTTAAACAGGATTTTAAAATTATATTATAGCCAGTCTATCCTGTTTGATGTAACATAAAATATTTGAGTATTTTTCT
Source organism: Hylobates moloch (assembly GCF_009828535.3). Taxonomy (NCBI): domain Eukaryota; kingdom Metazoa; phylum Chordata; class Mammalia; order Primates; family Hylobatidae; genus Hylobates; species Hylobates moloch. The sequence continues at coordinate 13,204,402 of NW_026652296.1, read as the reverse complement.
TTCTTTTTTTTAAGAGCTAGGATGTTACACTATTGCCCAGGCTAGAGTGCAGTGCAGTCGTGCAATCACAGCTCACTCAACCTCAAACTCCTGGGCTCAAGTGATCCTCTCACCTCAACCTCCCAAGTAGTTGGGAGTAAAGGTTCATGTCATCACACCTGGCTAATTCTTTTCTTTCTTTTTTGAGACTGAGTTTCGTTGTTGTTGCCCAGACTGGAGTGCAGTGGCATGATCTTGGCTCACTGCAACCTCTGCCTCCTGGATTCAAGTGATTCTCTTGCCTCAGCCTCACAAGTAGCTGGGATTACAGGTACCTGCTACCGTGCCCGGCTAATATTTTGTATTTTTAGTAGAGACGGGGTTTCACCATGTTGGCCAGGCTGGTCTCCAACTCCTGACCTCAGGTGATCCACCCACCTTGGCCTCCCAAAGTGCTGGGATTACAGGTGTGAGCCACTGTGCTCGGCCAATTATTTTACTTTCTTTTTGTAGAGACGGGGTCTTTCTGTGTTGCCCAGGCTGGTCTTCAACTCCCGGCCTCAAGTGTTCCTCCAGCCTCCCAAAGGGTTGGATTACAGGCATGAGCCACCATACCTGGTGGCTTTTAACTCTTTTGTTAAAACAACTGTGGCAGAGCAAGAAGACATACAGGCCACTATTTTGTTTGCTTTTGTTTTACAGTCAGTATTTCCTTTCAAGTTCTATTTTTGGCACAGAAGCTGCATTGGTCCTGGAAGAAGACCAGGCAACAAGCTGCTGTGGCTCCAGTTGAGTTTACTTTCCTTGACAAATGAGGAATGCATTGGGTACTCGAATAAAACCAGGGAGGAAGGATGGCACTTCCGTTGTGCCAGACCGTGGCAAGAAGCTAGGCAGCTACTGTAAGTCTGTACTTTTTCTCTGTTATCTTTGGAATAGTTCACATGGTAGAAGAAAAAAAATACAGGCATACCTCAGACCACTGTGATAAAATGAATGTTGTGATAAAATGAGTCACTAATTTTTTGGTTTCCCAGTAGGTAAAAAGTTATGTTTACACTCCATTCTGTTAAGTGTGCAGTAGCGTTATGTCTAAAGAAACAATGTATATACCTTAATTAAAAAAATACTTTATTGTGGCCTGGTGGGTAGCTCCATCCCAGCACTTGGGGAAGCTAAGGCAGGTGGATCCCTTGAGCTCCGTGAGACCAGCGTGGGCAACATGGCAAGATTCCATCTCTACCAAAACGATATAAGAATTAACCAGGCATGGTGGTGGTGTGTGCCCGTAATCCCAGCCACTTGGGAGGCTGAGGTGGGAGAATCGCTTGAACCTGGGAGGCAGAAGCTGCAGTGAGCCAATATTGTGCCACCACACTCCAGCTTCGGTGACAGAGCCAGACTCTGTCTCAAAAAAAAAAAAAAAAAAAATTATTGCTAAAAAATGCTGATGAGCATCTTAACATTTAGTAAGCTGTAAATCTTCTTGCTGGGTGAAGGTCTTACTTCAGTATTGATGGATGCTGACTGATCAGGGTGGTGGTTAATGAAGGCTGGGGTGGCTAGGACAAATTAAAATAATTTTTTTTTTTTTTTTTGAGACGGAGTTTTGCTCTGTTGCCCAGGCTGGAGTGCAGGGCATGATCACAGCTCACTATAACGTCTGCCTTCCGGGTTCAAGCAGTTCTTCTGCCACAGCCTCCCATGCTGAGGCAGGAGGATCACTTGAGCCCAGGAGTTTGAGACCAAGCTGGGCAACATAGCAAGACCCCATCTCTATTAAAAATTACAAAAATTAGCTGGGCATGGTGGCATGCGCCTGTACCCCAGCTACCCAGGAGGCTGAGGTGGGAGGACTGCTTGGGCCTGGGAGGCAGATGTTGCAGTGAGCCAAGATTGTGCCTCTGCATTCCAGCCCGGGCAACAGAGCCAGACCCTGTCTCCCCACCCCACACCATCCCCCAATAAAAAATAAATAATTTTTTTTTTAAAGGCTGGACACGGTGGCTCATGCCTGTAATCCCAGCACTTGGGGAGGCTGAGGTGGGTGGATCACCTGAGGTCAGGAATTTGAGACCAGCCTGGCTAACTAACATGGTGAAACCCTGTCTCTATTAAAAATACAAAAATTAGCCAGATATGGTGGAGGCGCCTGTTATCCCAGCTACTTGGGAGGCTGAGGCACAAGAATTGCTTGAACTCAGGAGGTGGAGGTTGTAGTGAGCTGAGATTGTGCCACTGCACTCTAGCCTGGGTGACAGAGAGAGACCCTGTCTCAACAACAGCAACAACAAAAGTCAATCCTCTCAAAACCCTGCTGCTCATGGCTGGGCGCAGTGGCTCACGCCTGTAATCCCAGCACTTTGGGAGGCCGAGGAGGGCGGATCACAAGGTCAGGAGATCAAGACCATCCTGGCTAACACGGTGAAACCCCGTCTCTACTAAAAATACAAAAAATTAGCTGGACATGGTGGCGGGTGCCCGTAGTCCCAGCTACTCGGGAGGCTGAGGCAGGAGAATGGCACGAACCCGGGAGGCGGAGCTTGCAGTGAGCCGAGATTGCGCCACTGCACTCCAGCCTGGTTGACAGAGCGAGACTCTGTCTCAAAAACAAAAAACAAAAAACAAAAAAAACTCTGCTGCTCCTTTAAGAATTATGTTTATGTGATATTCTTTTTTTTTTTTGAGACAGAGTCTCGCTCTGTCGCCCAGGCTGGAGTGCAGTGGCGGGATCTCCGCTCACTGCAAGCTCTGCCTCCCGGGTTGATGCCATTCTCCTGCCTCGGCCTCCCCAGTAGCTGGGACTACAGGCGCCTGCCACCACGCCTGGCTAATTTTTTGTATTTTTAGTAGAGATGGGGTTTCACCGTGTTAGCCAGGATGGTCTCGATATGTGATATTGTAAGTCCTTTTTTTATGATTTCAACAATGTTCACAGAATCTTCACTGGGGTAGATGCCATCTCATGAAACCACTTTATTTGGTCATCTATAAGAAGCAACTCCTTAAGGCTGGGTGTGGTGACTCACACCTGTGATCCCAGCAGGCAGATTGCTTGAGCCCAGGAGTTTGAGACTAGCCTGGGCAACATGGTGAAACCCTATCTCTACAAAAAATATAAAAATTAGCCAGATGTGGTGGCACATGCCTGTAGTCCCAGCTCCTCAGGAAGCTGAGGCAGGAGGATTGCTTGAGCGTGGGTGGTTGAGGCTGCAGTGAGCTGTGGTACGCCACTGCATTTCAGCCTAGGTGACAGAGTAAGACCCTGTCTCCAAAAAAGCGGGGAGCAACTCCTCAAACTCCTCATCTGTTGAAGTTTCATCGTGAGGTTACAGTAATTCAGTCACATCTTCAGATTCCATGTCTTTTCCTATTTCCACCACATTTCCAATTACTTTGTCCACTGAAATCCTGAACCCTTCAAAATCATCCATTAGAGTTGGAATCAACTTCTTTCAAACTCCTATTTGTGTCGATATTTTGACCTCCTCCCGTGAATCAGAAATGTTCTTAATGGCATCTAGAATGGTAAATCTTTTTTTTTTTGTATTTTTAGTAGAGATGGAATTTCACCTTGTTGGTCAGACTGGTCTTGAACTCCTGTCCTCAGGTGATCCACTTGCCTCATTCTCCCAAAGTGCTGGGATTACAGGCGTGAGCCACCGCGCCCGGCCACTAGAATGGTAAATCTTTACCAGAAAGATTTCACTTTGCCCATATCCATCACAGGAATCATTATCTGTGGCAGCTGTAACTTTATGAAATTATGTCTTACATAGTAATACTTGAAAGTTAAAATTACTCCATAATCCATGGGATGCAGAATGGATGTTGTGTTAATGGGCATGAAAACAACATTAATCTCTTTGTACCTTGCTATCAGAGCTCTTGGGTGACCAGGTGCACTGTTAATGAGCAGTTATATATATATATGTTTGTGTGTATGTATATATATATATATTTTTTCCCATACAGAGTCTTGCCCTGTCACCCAGGTTGGAGTGCGGTGGCACGATCTCAGCTCACTGCAACCTCTGCCTCCCAGGTTCAAGCAATTCTCCTATCTCAGTCTCCCAAGTAGCTGGGATTACAGGCGTGTGCCACCACGCCCGGCTAATTTTTGTATTTTTAGTAGAGACAAGGTTTCACCATGTTGGCTAGGCAGGTCTAGAACTCCTGACCTCAGGTGATCCACTCACTTCAGCCTCCCAAAGTACTGGGATTACAGGTGTGAGCCACCGTGCCCGGCTAATTTTCTTTTCTTTTTTTTTTTTGAGACAGAATCTCACTCTGTTGCCCAGGCTGGAGTGCAGTTGCATGATCTTGGCTCACTGCAACCTCCACTTCCTGTGTTCAAGCGATTCTTGTGCTTCAGCCTGCACAGTAGCTGGGACTACTGGCACACACCACCACACCTGGCTAATTTTTGTGTTTTTATTAGAGATGAGGTTTCACTATGTTGCCCAGGCTGGTCTTGAACTCCTGGCCTCAAGCAATCCACCTACCAGCAGTAATATTTTGAATTTTTTTTTGTGAGCAGTAGGTCTCAACAGTGGACCTAAAATATTCAGTAAATCTTGCTGTAAACAGATGTCATTCAGGCTTTATTGTTCCATTTATAATGCACAGGCAGAATAGATTCAGTGTAATTCTTTTTTTCTTTTTTTTTTTTTGAGACAGGGTCTCCCTCTGTCACCCAGGCTGCAGGCCGCAGTGCTGTGGTGCAATCTCAGCTTACTGCCACCTCTGCCTCCAGGCTCAAGCAATCCCTCCCACCTCAGCCTCCTGAGTAGCTGGGACTATAGGCACATGCCACCATGCTCGACTAATTTTTTTGTTCTTTATGGAGACAGGGTTTCACCATGTTGCCTAGGCTGGTCTCTAATTCCTGGGCTCAAGTGATCTGCCTGCCTTGGCCTCCCAAAGTGTTGGGATTACAGGTGTGAGCCACTACACCTGGCCCTTTCATTTTTATGTTATGTAGATGGGTTCTTTCCTTAAACCTCATGAAGCAACCTCTTCTAACTTTTCTTCAGCTTCCTCAATTGTCTCAGCCCTCATAGAATTGAAGAGAGTTATGGTCCTGCTTTGGCTTATGGAATATTGTGGTTTTGATCTTTCCAGTCCATGAAAACATTCTTCTTACCAGCAATAAGGCTGTTTCACTTTCTTGTTATTCCTGTGTTTATTGGAGTAGCACTTTTAATAACTTTTTCTGAGGCTGAGGTAGGGGGATCGCTTGAACAGCCAGCAGTTCAAGGCTGCAGTGAGATGCGATTGCACCACTGCACCCCAGTCTGGGCCATAGAATGAGACCCAGTATCTAGTAAAAGAAAAAGAAAAACAGTACTTGTCTCTTTGCATTCACAACTTGGCTGTTTGGTGCAAGAGTCCTAGCTTTCAGCCTCAGCTTTTTGACATGCCTTCCTCACTAAGCTTAATCATTTCTAGCCCTCCCCACCACCTTTTTTTTTTTTTTTTTTTTTTTTTTTTTTTTTTTTTTTTTTTTTTTTGAGACAGTCTCACTCTCTTGCCCAGGCTGGAGTGCAGTGGCACGATCTCAGCTCACTGCAACCTCCACCTCCCGGGTTCAAGCGATTCTCCTGCCTTAGCCCACCAAGTAGCTGGGATTATAGGTGTGCGCCACCAGACCTGGCTAATTTTTATACTTTTAGTAGAGATGGAGTTTCACCATGTTTGTCAGGCTAGGCTGGTCTCAGGCTCCTGACTTCAAGTTATCTGCCCGGCTCAGCCTCCCAAAGTGCTGGAATTACAGGGGTGCGCCACCATGCCTGGCCCATTTCTAGCTTTTGACTTAAAGTGAGAGATGTGCATTTCTTCCTTTTACTTACTTGAACACCTAGAGACCACTATAGTGTTATTATTTGGACTTACTTCAATATTGTTGTGTCTCAGGGAATAAGGAGGCCTGAAGAGAGGGAGAGAGATGGGGAATGGCTATTGGAGCAGTGAGAATATACACAGCATTTACTGATTAAGTTCACCATCTTAATATGAGCACAGTGCATGGTGCCCCAAAACAACAGTAGTAACATTGAAGATCACTGATCACAGGCTGGGCATGGTGGTTCACACCTGTAATCCTAGCACTTTAGGAGGCTAAGGTGGGTAGATCACCTGAGGTCAGGAATTCAAGACCAGCCTGACCAACATGGTGAAACCCTGTCTCTACTACAAAAATTAGCCAGGTGTGCTGGCAGCCGCCTATAACCCCAGCTACTCGGGAGGCTGAGGCAGGAGAATCGCTTGAACCTGGGAGGCGGAGGTTGCAGTGAGCTGAGAGCTGAGATCCTGCCACTGCATTCTAGCCTGGGTGACAGAGCAAGACTATTGTCTCCAAAAAAAAAAAAAAAAAAAAAAATCACTGATTACACATCACCATAACAGATAAAATAATAATGAAAAAGCTTCTTGAGATAATAGGAGAATCACCAAAATGTAAGGGAGGCATACAAAGTGAGCAAATGCTGTTGGAAAATTGGCACCAGTAGACTTACCTGAAGCAGGGCTGCCACAAACCTCAATTTGTAAAAAGCACAATATCTGTAAAGCACAATAAAATGAGGTATGCCTGTAGGGACCAGGAAAAATGGAGGAAAAATTCATTCCTTTTCACTGCCCACAGGTGTCTTGGGGAGAGGGAGTATGAAAAACTAATTTAATTTTACCCTTTGTCTCTCAGGTTTGTCCTATTTCAAAGGCACGTGATGGGATCTTTTTGAAGTGGCTTTCTTAGCCACACTTAGGGATTAGATTCTCTGAATTCAGGGACTTCTCACAGTATGTTTTTTACTTGGTTGCCTTCCTTTTCCTAAAATGATTTAAGAAGTCCTTTGCACATACAGAATGCTCCGTGGCCATTAAATAACAACTCCTTTCCTGCCAGTCATTGACCTCCAAAAATTCAAGGGATCAGTTTATTTGAACTTGAGCATCTAACACCATTTGTTCAGTTTTTTTGTTGAAATTACTGAATCAAACTTCAGAAAAAGGGTGGGGAGCACAACAGAGTGACAAAATTATGCTATTAAGTTGTGTAGAAAATAGAAAACACTTTTGAACAAATAGGATAAAAAGGCCACGTTTTGCGTTTGTCATACAACCATTAAAAATACAGCAGTGCCTTGCCGCTTCTCTGTCTCTGTGGAATATCATGGTTAAGGTATAACCCCCATTTGGTGCATAAGAAAAGGCACACAAAATTAATTTAATTTTTCTAAGATTACATATATAAAATTACCAGGAACGCGTAGATTTCTTGACTATACCTGGTATTTTATCGATGAATTGAAATGTGTAAAGAACCTCAGAGTACAACAAAGTAATTACTGTGGTTTCCTAGCTATGCATTGTAGCTACTTAATACATTATTAATTATTCAGGGAGGTGGTTTTTTCTAGTTGCTACTATGTATATTTTGATTTTTTTTAGCACAGAGGCATAGTAATATTTGTATTAATATTGATGAAATGGAAATTTAAAATTTTATATAAAATGAAAATTTAAATTGAATTTCAGAACAAAACTTTATCAAATATTTTCCAAAATAGGCTTTTGTGTCTTAAGTTTCTACCTTAATTAACTTTTAGGCCATCTTGGTTTTTGAAATTTGAATCTGATTCTGTTTTCTTCAAGGGCCTGTATCTTCCTTTGTATACTCTTTGCATAGCAAGTACAGGTCATGCTTAGCATTGTGTTGAATGTTGAGTTTATTTCAGCGTAAACTGAATGCTTTAGCGTAAACTCAGCATTCAACACAATGTCTGGCATTAAATGATTTGCATAGTATTATGTAAAATATTCTTGTACATTGTAGCAGTGAGGATATCTGATATAATTTTGACATCAGCATTATATATTTAATTACATTTCTATTTTTAAGTATTAAGGAATGGAAATATTTTAATCTTAATGTACTAGGAACTCTGGGATCTTCCCCAACCTCCCCACTTCCCCCAATAGCTACTGCTGGAGATGGAATCCTATCTGAGTGTTAATAATAATGCCATCACGCATTCCCTTCCCCCAGCCTTACGCTAGAGCCTAGTTTGCCTGCAGCTGCAGTGCTAGGCATCTTTCAGGAAGTGACCTTGGCTTGTATTAATCAAATTCAGAACACACAAAAAAGCTTCTTGCTAACATGCTGACTTGATGTAAAATTTTATTGCATCCATTTTCTTTCGAAATGAGGCCATTTTGTAAAAAGAAGATATACAGAAGACCCCTAATTTATTATATACCTATATATACATATATGTAAAGCTTTTTGCAAACCATGTTGAAAAAACAACTAGATCTATTTTAAAGTAGACTTTTTATTGCCAAATATGCATAAACTTAAATCATGAAGGCTTGGGAATTGTTACTAGAAAATTACTTCTTTTAATGTTGAGTTAAGAAAAAACTATCAGCATCGAGTTTATTTACTATCTTAACTGACATTATATTGCTATATAAACTTTAAACACTGAAATTATTTTGGAACCCTTCAGCAGTTATATTAAGTAACACACTTCTGTATATTTGCTTACTTTCACATTTTCAGAAATAACTGGTGTCTTTGCTGGTTTGGATAAGAACTAATATTCTACATGAAATCGTTTTCTTAGGCAATGGTGGTGCCTACAGGGTATTCTAAACGTAAAGGTAAATTTAAGTCAATGAGTCTGTTAAAATTCAACTACCTATTGTGTCAAAGAGAGAAATATTGCTAACTACAAATTCACAGTATGTTGATTTAGGATTTGACTAATCATTTTAATAGGAGAGCAGTTAATACAGCGATTTCACTTTTATCCTGTGGTGCTTCAAAGGCATCTAGTTTTTAAATGTAGTCCACTTAAGGTGTATGTAGTAGAGGTTTTCATTTTAGCCTTGCTCAATGTTAAATATAGAATGTTGAAAATATTATTTAATGGATTAGTTTGTTGGTTTCTACCTTTTGAAGAAATTTACATAAATTAATTAGGGAGCAGTTATACCTACTGCCAAATGGTTCACTTCTGAGTTTATTGTACAGTTACTCCCAGGTACTGAAATATAAGAAAATAAAATTTAAACCTTAGGAGCTCTGCCTGCATTTCTGTGGATCCACATTATGAAAAGGATAGAGGAACATTGCCTGTGAATAGTAATGGTTTGAGGTGAGGGTAGGGAATCTATGCAAATAAAAAAATTGGGGTATAGGCGAATCCTTCAGTTAGGTGTCTTTATTATCTGAGTTACTTTTAAAGCATTTACTGGATACACAACCAGTATTATCTTTTTACCATCCTATAAATTGTTCATAGAATTGCAGCCTCATGGAGGAAAATCCATCTCCTTTACCTGCCTGAATTAATTCTTTGTCTTCATACTAGCATTAATAATTGGTTTGTTAGATACTACAGGCTAAAGAAACTCAGATTTCAAGAAGAAGATAATTACTCAATCATTTCTCCCCTCAAACACCTGTTTAAAATATATTGTCTTGAATAAAATTGTCACCTTGAACTTACCGTGTTCTTTGCCTTCTCCACTCCCCTGCCCTTAAAAAAAATAAAAAGAAGGGAGAGCCTTATAAGAAAAGGAAAATGTGCAATCTTGGTAGCCAATGAGTTAATGTTCATTTGCAGCCCGAGGGGTCAGCATGCAGCCTATGTTTCCTGATTGGCTGCTAAAAGGTGAAATTGAAACCACTGTAAACTTTTGACCCTGTAGCAATTCTTGTGGAACGCCTTCCACTGGTGGAGCCCAGAGCTTTGCTCACTTCCCCACCCAACTCTCCCACTCTCTTTCCTGTGTTTATTTTGTGTGATCCTGCAGCACTGCATACAGTTTTTCCAAAGTGGCGGGGAGAGAGAGGCAGAACAAGCGCAAGCAAGCGGCTTGCTTGCATGCTTGTTTTGATAACCATTGGTAACTTCAACTCAGCCAAAGATACCAGGCCTTTTATACTAATCTGCCAACCAGATTTTTAAGTTTTCTCCTTAATCTAAACCTAACTAAAAAAAATTTAGGCTAGTTTAGTTGCATTGTTCCTCAGTGGATAGTATCGTTGTATAAGCAAAAATGTATGGCATAATTTCCTGGATGTCTTGAATTAAAAATAAGTTTTCAGTTTTAGCTACCTTTACCCCATTTATGTTTCCTGTATCCCTATGTAATTTTTACACAAATGGCCATTTCACAGAAGTTTTTTTGTCCTTTGCCTTTTATTATAAAGAAACTCAAATGGCATTTTGGTTGTGATAACTCTGGACATAATTGCAGAAATTGTACAATTAATACCTCCCCCTTTCGCTGAGATAAATGGTTTTGGATTTGTCTTGCTTTCACGTGTAAATAGTGTTGAACAGTCAACAACCCCACGAAAAAGGCAGGGTAGTTTTTCTCTATGCTTTCCTTATACTCTCATGGGACTCTGGTCTTTTTAATTCTTCCTTTTATCCATAGGGTCTAGCACAATGTGGCACATCGATGCTTAGCAGATGTTTACTGAATGAACATAGCTTTCATTTTAGGAACTTTAGTGTCTGTTTATACCTGCTTCCCTTTTCCTAATTAATTGATGGCAGCAACTGTGATTTGCTTATTTCCAAGTGCCAGTGCAGTGCCTGACATCTGTTAGATACACAGCAAGCATTTAATTGAAATCGAATTAAAATCTAACACAAGATCATTTCAAGAAGCAGGACTTTACAAAATCCAGGTTTTCAGAAGCCAAGGCATCTGTTTTCACTGCGTTATTATGAATTTTCAGGCTGATTCCGTATAGAACTAAATGCTTAATTTATTAAATATGTAGAATAAATTATAAGTCATCTTGATTCTTTCTAGTATATATCACAAGATATGTGGTAATACCTGTCCTTATTTTACTAGACACGCATATGCTGTAATATGAAATAATTCCTTGTCCCCCACTCCCTTATCAAGAAGATTATAGCATTTAAAAAAGATTGTAGGCCGGGCACGGTGGCTCACGCCTGTAATCCCAGCACTTTGGGAGGCTGAGATGGGCGGATCACAAGGTCAGGAGATCGAGACCATCCTGGCTAACACGGTGAAACCTCGTCTCTACTAAAAATACAAAAAAAAATTAGCAGGGCCTGGTGGCGAGTCCCTGTAGTCCCAGGCTAAGACAGGAGAATGGCGTGAACCTGGGAGGCGGAGCTTGCAGTGAGCCGAGGTCAGCCACTGCGCTCCAGCTTGGGCGACAGAGCAAGACTCCATCTCAAAAAAAAAAAATAGTAATAAATGTCTTACCAATGTTCTCCTGGGGAAGCAAATACATTTTTACTTAATTGAACATACAATAATGGACTAAGTAATGGGAAAAAAAAAATTCTTAAACTGAGTTTATATAGCTCAAAAAAAGTGGTACTGTTTTATATAACTTTATTATTATTATTTTTTAAGACAGAGTCTTGCTCCGTTGCCCAGGCTGGAGTGCGATGGCGCGATCTCAGCTCACTGCAACCTCTGCCTGCGGGGTTCGAGTGATTCTCCTGCCTCAGCCTCCTGAGTAGCTGGAACTACAGGTGCCTGCCACCACACCCAGCTACTTTTTGTATTTTTAGTAGAGATGGGGTTTAGCCATGTTGGCCAGGCTGGTTTCGAACTCCTGACCTCAGGTGATCTGCTCACCTCGGCCTCCCAAAGTGCTAGGATTACAGGCATGAGCCACTGCACCCAGCCCCATTTTATATAACTTGAAATGTTCATATGATTTTCAACTTGCATTTGGTCTTCCCCTTTCATTATAGCTACAGATTAGCTGTAGTTGATTGTTGCAAGTGAAACCTATGGTTAGAGTTTTGATCAAATATATTTATCACTTGATAAATAATCCCAACTGCAAAAGTGTTGGATTTTGACGTTAAATTTAACACTAATATTTTGCAACCTTTAACCTGAAATTCATTTGGTGACCCAGTCTACTCTGTAGTACTTTGAAGATTATTGAGCAACAGCTAGCTTTTCCCAAATGCAGTGGCTCCCCTTTTCTATGATTTTAGGGAAGTGAGGAAGGAGATCCTGGGAGCAATGCCAGTGGGAGCTTGGAAAGAACAATGGGTTTAATATGATTAATTGTAGAATCCTTGTCCCTTTTCATGTTCAACAGTGAAAGAAAAACATGTTTATAATATTCAGTGGCTGCTTTTTGCCCTGTTGGTGTTTCCAAGCATTATATATTATATAGTTTGGATTTTCCTGTGTATCAACTCCTCTCCACAATTTTATTCTTTGTTCTGGCTTTGAGGCACATCTTCTCAGACTAGCTATTAACAAGGTTTAATTTGATGATTTCCCCTCACGTCCTTTTAGGTCTCTGGTGATGAAGGTTTAAAATAAAACAAGAACCTAAAAAACGGGTCATGTTGTCCAAGATGAACTCAGACTCCTGAGCTCAAGCAGTCCTCCTGCCTCAGCCTCCTGAGTAGCTGGCATTACAGGTGTGTGCTGCCATGCCTGGCCTGGTGATGCAGGTTTTGGTAATGTAGATGTCATCAGTAAACCATTAATTCTACTAGAAAATTTAATGTCCCTGTTACCTTCTCAGATGTCTAATGTTTCTGGAACTTGTCACATTTAGTTTTATGTCGGTATGATTTGGTTTTTATATGTGTGCTTGACTAAAATCTGAATTGTGAAAAGGGATAATCTTGTTTTTGATAAAGAAAAAAAAATGCTGTCCTAAGAAATCTGCTAGGATTGTTGCCTTTGCAGAATCTTTTTTCCAGACAAGTTTAACTCACCAGCAAATTTACTAACAGTTCTGTACTTACAGGATCCTGGTATATAGTAGTACTCCTTTCCAGGTTCCTGGTAGGCAAGCCAATCATTGTTCTGTGACTATTTGTGAATCTCTCTGGTTTAATTATACACTTCCTCGGAGGGGAGAATTTTGTACCTGGCTTGTCTTTGTGTTACCGAACTGAACTGGGTCTATTTTGCTGTGTATGCAATGGAAAGCTGAACACTAAGCACCAAGTTTTTGTAGGAAGAAAAGTTTATTGCAAGGCTGCTTGTAAGGAGACAGGAGTTGGGCTCAAATCTGCCTCTCTGAGCTAGAGTTTGGGTGCAGGTTTTATATTTGGAGAGTAATGAGGTGTGATCTGAGTGGATCCTGCTGTGGGGTGATGTCAAGGCTTGATTTGGTTGCATTTTCTGTCTTGCCATGTGGTGTCTGCTCTTATTCATTCACTGTTCCTCAGTTTGGTCATTTAGATTCCACGCATGGTTGCATTCTTTGTTTATCTGGGCATACTGACTTTACATGATCTTCCACCTGGGGGTCCAGCAGTTAACATTTGGGTCCAAGGGTGCAGATTGGCGGGGTCAACATTCCTTTGAGAAGTACAAAAACTAGCACTATAACACTGGAGTATTAATCTAGGCCCTCTCACCACCTTCTACACTAGGCAGCAGTAATTGTTTCCTAGGTCCATTATGCTACTAGATACTTTCTGACTCAAATTCCTTTCCTGGCTGGGCACAGTGGCTCATGCCTGTAATCCCAGCACTTTGGGAGGCCGAGGTGGGCAGATTTCTTGAGGTCAGGAGTTCGATACCAGCCTGGCCAACGTAGCGAAACCGTGTCTCTACAAAAATTAGCTGGGCATGTTGGCATGCACCTGTAATCTCAGCTATTCGGGAGGCTGAGGCAGGAGAATCGCTTTAACCTGGGAGGCAGAGGTTGCAGTGAGCCAAGGTCATGCCACTGCACTCCAGCCTGTGCAACAGAGTGAAACTCCATCCCCCACCCCCATCCCCCCCAAAAATCCTTTCCTTATCCCACCTCTTTGTTCCTTAGATGCTAACCCCACCCCATGACCCTCCTTCCTCTTTCCTAATAAAGGAAAAAACATAAGAGAACCATTTTAGAAGTGAAACCTGATTTAAAACAGGGCCAGAAGATCTTAGAGGTTCTTTACAGAAGTTCTGCCTACCTTTTCTCCCTGCATCTTACACGAATTAAATTGGATAGCATAAAAATTCAAGTTAAAAAACATCACATTTGTTCCAGTACGGTGGCTCACACCTGTAATCCCAACACTTTGGGAGCCCGAGGCAGACAGATCACTTGAGCTCAGGAGTTCAAGGCCAGCCTGGGCAACATGGTGAAACTCTGTCTCTACAAAAAATATAAAAATTAGCTGGGTATGATGGTGTGTGCCTGTAGTCCCAGCTCCTTGGGTAGTTGATGTGGGAGTATTGTTTGAGCCTTGGAGGTCAAGGCTGAGGTGAGCCATGACCATACCACCACACTCCAGCCAGCCTGGGCACAGAGTGAGATCCTGTCTCAAAAAGAAAAAAGCTACAGCTTTGCACAAAATTATTTAAAATATTATATAAAATTACCTTCAGGCTGTGTGTATAAGTAACATAAATGAATTTTATGTTTGGACTTGGGTTTCTTCCACTAGATATCTCAGTGTGCATATGCAAATATTTAAAAAATCTGGGAAAAAAAAAAATCCGAGACACTTAACGCTTCCAAGCATTTTGCATAAGGGATAGTCACTCAGCACTACCTAGAGTTTTCTTTTTCCTTTGTGAGCCACATGTAATGTGCCTCCCATTCCCTGCTCACTGATTTTCTCCCCTCTAATTTTAGTTTCAGAAGCACAACAGACCTTTCCACAATGCAGCTAGATTGTGGTTGGCTCTCCCCATACACTGTCTGCAGACTACACTATGTGGAATGGCCATGGCTATAATATGTTTGTTACTTGTAACTTGTGAATATATCATTTTTCCTTTCCCCCATACCAACAGATCTACCAATTCCAGCATGAAAGCTATTAACTTTAGGGCATAATTATGGTTGTTATCTTGGTTCGATACCATTGGAATTAGTGGCAATCATATTTTTGCTTTATTGTTAAATTTGTAAATTCATAAGGTAAAGTGAGTGTTCTTACTGGCTCACTTATTTATTGCAGCAGAACCTGCACACCATTTCTTCAAGTGCAAAAGCCTGCTGTTTATATGGTTCATGTGTTTTATTGCAGATTATTTTGAAGAACGGCCTCTCATTTCCTTGCCAATATTTTGTTTTGGTGGTCAAAATGCATCCTTTTATAGAAGGCAAGAAAACATCTGAGCCTTTCCTCTGGCCTTTGCTTGTTTGCTTTATCCATCCCTCCCTCATCTGATAATTTTTGGACTAGGGCATTTAAGCATTTGCTTCTGCCAGGGTATTAATGTTGTCCTTATTCTGCGTTGAGCATTCATTTTGGACAAATGAATACCCCCACAAGTTCAGAGTACCCATCTGTTTTGATCACTTTTCAAGATTCAGAACTGGTCTCTACCACCTCCATTTTGCATTATCCATTTTTACAAACTGTGACAGAGTATATATTATATATGCCATGCCTGACTTTTATTTTAATTAATTAATTAATTTATTTTTGAGATGGAGTTTTGCTTTTGTTGCCCAGGCTAGAGCACAGTGGCATGGTCTTGGGTCACTGCAACCTCTGCTTCCTTGGTTCAGGCGATTCTCCTTCCTCAGCCTCCCGAGTAGCTGGACTACAGGCGCATGCCATCACGCCAAACTAATTTTTTGTATTTTTCGTAGATATGGGGTTTCACCATGTTGACCAGGCTGGTCTCAAACTCCTGACCTCATGTGATCCACCCACCTCAGCCTCCCAAAGTGCTGGGATTAGAGGCATGAGCCACTGCGCCTGGCCCTGACTTTTGTTTTTTAATTTTTATTTTTTTGTGTGTGGAGATGGTGTCTTGCTATGTTGCTCAGGCTG
This sequence comes from Hylobates moloch, assembly GCF_009828535.3. Classification (NCBI taxonomy): domain Eukaryota; kingdom Metazoa; phylum Chordata; class Mammalia; order Primates; family Hylobatidae; genus Hylobates; species Hylobates moloch. The sequence goes on along the minus strand of NW_026652296.1, from coordinate 13,188,647 downwards.
ATCTTGAACTCCTGGCCTAAGCGGTCCTCCCACCTCAGCCTTTCAAAGTTCTGGGATATTATAGGCATGAGCCACTGCGCCTGGCCCTATGCTTGACTTTTCAAACAGAAGTAGTGATTATATGGTACAATAAGACATCTACTCAGATTCCTAGGAAGAGGTGTTGTACTTGATAGCTTTTGTTTTGTTTCATATATCCAGGGAAGGGAAAAATGGGAAGACTTAATTTTTTTGAGAGAGAGTCTCGGTCTGTCACCCTGGCTGGAGTGCAGTGGCATAGTCTCGGGTCACTGCAACCTCTGCCTCCCAGATTCAAGTGATTCTCCTGCTTCAGCCTCCTGAGTAGTTGGGATTACAGGCAGATGCCACGTCGCCCAGCTAATTTCTGTATTTTTAGTAGAGTTGGGGTTTTGCCATGTTGGCCAGGCCAGCGTTGAACCCCTGACCTCAAGTGATCTGCCCGCCTTGCCTCCCAAAGTGCTGGGATTACAGGTGTGAGCCATCATGCCTGGCCAGAAGACTTAATTTGTGGGTGACTAATCATAATGCTTAAATGAAGAAAAGACAATAAAATTCAATCCCTCCTCTTTTTTTTGTCCTCAGGATCAAAATACTTGCTGGACGGTGGACTCAGAGACCAATAAAAATAAACTGCTTGAACGTCCTTTGACTGGTTAGCCAGGTAATTCAGCTTTACTTTGATTTGATCCTTTGTAATTTTTTGTCTTCAACCTTCTGAAGATACTACCCTCCTCTTTAATTTGTGATTTAATTAAAACTATTTATGCTTCATGTTTTTCTCTTTAATGATTATTAAATGAATGCGCTTAGAGAACTTGAGTGAATACGTGTGTATATATACAGTTGGCCGTTGAACAACTGAGGACTGGGGACACTGACCCCTTGTTCAGTAAAAAATGTGCAGAACTTTTGACTTCCCCCAAACTTAACTACTAATAGCCTCCTCTTGCCTAGAAGCCTTACTGTTAATATAAACAGCTGATTAACACATATTTTGTATGTTACATATTTTATATCCTGTATTCTTACAATAAAGTAAGCTACAGAAAAGAAAATGTTACTAAGAAAATTATGGCCAAGTGCAGTGACTCATGTTTATAATCCTAGCACTTTGAGAGGCTGAGGTGGTTAGATCACCTGAGTCCAGGAGTTTGAGAACAGTCTGGGCAACAGAGCGAAACCCCATCTCTACCGAAAATGCAAAAACTAGCCAGACATAGTGGCCTGTGCCTTAATCCCTAGCACTAGAGACAGAGGTGGGAGGATTGCCTGTGCCCATGAGGATGAGGCTGTGCCTGAGCTGTGATTGTGCCACTGCACTCTAGCCTGGGCAACAGAATGAAACCCTGTCTCCAAAAAGAAAAAAAAGAAGTAGAAAAAAGGAGAAAATTATAAGGAGGCTGGACATGGTGGCTCACTCATATGCTCACAGCTATGATCCCAGCACTTTGGGGATTGGAGGTGGGAGGATCACTTGAGGCCAGGAGTTGGAGACCAGCCTAAACAACATAGTAACATCCCCAGTTCTACAAAACACACAAAAAATTAGCCAGCAAGGTGGTGTGCACTTGTAGTCCTAGCTGCTTGGGAGGCTGAGGTGGGAGATTGCTTGATCTCAGGAGTTTGAAGCTGCAGTGAGCTATGATTGCATCACTACACTTCAGCATGGGCAACAGTATGAAACCTTGCCTCTAGAAAATAAGTAAATAAATAAATAATTAAAAAGGAAAGTCATGGCTGGACACAGTGGCACATGCCTGTAATCCCAGCACTTTGGGAGGCCAAGACGGGTGGATCACCTGAGGTTAGGAGTTTGAGACCAGCCTGACCAACATGGTGAAACTCCGTCTCTACTAAAAATACAAAAATTAGCCAGGCGTGGTGGCGTGTGCCTGTAATCCCAGCTACTCGAAAAGCTGAGGCAGGAGAATCATTTGAACCTTGGAGGTGGAGGTTGTAGTGAGCTGAGATCATGCCACTGCACTCCAGCCTGGGCAACAGAGCAAGACTTCATCTCGAAAAAAAAAAAAAAGTCATAAGGAAGAGAAAATATATATATTATTCATTAAGTGGATCATCATAAAGGTCTTCATTCTTCTTGTGAGGTTGAGTAGGCTTGAGGAGGAGAAGGAGAAAGAAGAGGAAATGTTGGTCCTACTGTCTTAGGCATGGCAAAAATAGAGAAAAATCTGCATGTAACAGAACAAGTGCAGTTCAAATGTGTTGTACAAGGGGTTATGGTATTCGTATATATGTATATACATACATATACAAACATAACTTTGGGGGAGGAGAAGAAATTCCCCCTCCTTATGTGTGAATATTTTAATGGCATTTAGTCAAACATCTGAATTAGCCTAACTTATATTTGCTATTTCACCTTGTGAAGACAAATTTCCCCAGATTGCTTGTGCTGGCAAATAACATTTCATCTAACCCCTTAACTTCAGAGTCTCCCTCTGTCACCCAGGCTGGAGTGCAGTGGTGTGATCTCGGCTTACTGCAGCTTCTGCCTCCTGGATTCAAGCAATTCGCATGCCTCAGCCTCCCAAGTAGCTGGGATTACAGGTGTGCACCACCACATCCAGCTAAGTTTTGTATTTTTGGTAGAGATGGGATTTCACCATGTTGGCCTGGCTGAAGCTCCTGGCCTCAAGTGATGTGCCTGCCTTGGCCTAAAGTGCTGGGATTATAGGCATGAGCCACTGCGCCTGGCCCCTTTTCTTAACTTTTAATATCATATCAGAATAGGAAAAATGAGAATAGAAAAAGCTGTCTGGTTGCTGAGAAAGCAGTCATGCTTTGCTTAGCTAAATTTCTTTTAGTAATCCCATCATTCTCTTGGTTAGCTAGGTTTGAAATCTGAGTTGTCTTTGAATCCCACCGCACTCATACATTTGGTAAGCAGGCTTTATCTGGCTTTCTATTTTCATGTGTCCCGTATTTGTTCCACTTTCCGTTCCTAATTTTAGCTTCTAGGCCAAGACCCCATAATTTCATGAGGGTGTTTGTCCTTGTCTCTACTGCTTCCTTGTCCACTCACTTAAAATTTTGCTGGAAGATTTTCCTAAATGTATACTTTTAGCCAAGCTTATGTTGTGCTCTAAGTTTTGTGCTACCTTTCCTTGGCTTACAGAAAAAAAAAGTACAAACTCCCTTCTCTGACATTTCAAATGGTACTTTATCTGAGAATCTATCCAAGTTACCAGTCTTAGGTCTTGCAATTTCCCTATAAAATCCCTCAGTTAATTGTGACATATACCCATTCTTCTGAACTTGGCAGAGAACTATCTCTACAGGTTTTTTTTTTTTTTTTTTTGAGACAGAGTTTGTTACCCAGCTTGGAGTGCAATGTTGTGATCTTGTTTCACTGCAGCCTCCACTTCCAGGTTCAAGTGATTCTCCTGCCTCAGCCTCCCGAGTAGCTGGGATTACAGGCACCCGCCACCATGCCCGGCTAATTTTGTATTTTTAGTAGAGATGGAGTTTCACCATGTTGGCCAGGCTGGTCTTGAACTCCTGACCTTAGGTGATCTACCCGCCTTGGCCTCCCAAAATGCTGGGATTACAGGTGTGAACCATTGTGCTTGGCCAATTTTTTTTTTTTAAATACCTTTTATTTAGAAGTATACATTTACAAAAGTTACAAAAATATAGTGTAAAGAACATCTGGATATCCTTTGTCCAGACTTACCCACTTGCTTTATTATTTGTATTTGTGCTGTCCTACTCTCTTTTGTCTTTTTCTACACACATAAACACACACAATGTTTTTTTTTTAACCATTTGAGGGTGAGTTACATATGTTATGCTTCTTTCCCCTAATACTTCTGTTGTATTCCTACAAAGAGGGTCATTCTCTTATATAACCATGATACAGTTAATAACTTCATAAATGGACACCGATGAAATATATCGCCCATGTTCCAGTTTTGTCAGTTGACCTAAGAAAGTCTCTTGTAGCATTTTCTATGCTTCCTGTATAGACTGCAGTCTGGGGTCAGGTTCTGCATTCAGTTATTATTTCTCTTTGGCCTCCTTTTTCCTGGGATATTTTCACAGCCTGTCTTTATCTCTTATGACATTGGCATTTTTGAGAACACAACCCTTCCCTAGCCCCCTTATTCTCTTCAATGGAGATGTTCTTCATTTTATGTTGGTCTGAAATTTTCTTGTGATTAGATTAAGATATTATGGATTCTTGGCAGGAATACTGCATCTGTAATGTGATACTCTGAGATGGAGTCATATGATGTCCATCTGTCCCTTATTGTGATGCAAATTTTGATCCCTTGGCCAAGGTGTTGCCAGATTTCTCCACTGTATGGTTTTTTTGCCCTCTCTTTTGCCAAGCAATAAGCAGCCTGTGGGGAAACAATGCAGATATTCTGATTCTTTTCACGGTTTCTTCTAGATTTGGCATTCATTGATTCTTGTCTGATCCAGCTTTTTATTGTGATGATTGCAAAATGGTCATTTTTTTCTTTCCAGCATTCCTTTCACATTACCCGTCAGATCTTGGCTGTATTCCATATTCAATAGCCCTATGTATTGGTGATGGATTCATGAATTCCTTTTTTTTGAATGGTTTACGTACGATTCACTTACCCTGCTTAATTATTTTAGTGCTCAAATTGTCCTGGAAGTTTGGCTAGTGAAGCTCCTGTAAGTGGACCACTGTGTCCTTGTGGGGAATAAAAGTTTTAGAAACCAAGATCTCTCTGAGTGCTAGGTGTCCTCACTACTTCTGGGCTGTTTTCTCATCTTGGCCTTTTTAATGGATAGATCTAGGAAATAATATGCATGCTTACACACATACATGTACATATACATACTCATACAGTCATCCCTTCATACCTGAGGGTGATTGGGTCTGAGACCCATTGTGTGCACCAAAATCTGCTGATGCTCAAGTTCTTTAAACTATAAAGTAGCAATTGTATTTGCATGTAACCCATATTCAATTTCTTGTATGCTTTAATTCATCTCTAGATTACTTATAAGAATCTAACACAGTGTAAATACTGTGTAGGTTGTTGTTAAACTGTATTTTTTAATTTGTATTTTATTGTTGAATTTTTTTAAATTTATTTTTTGAGTATTTTTGATCTGTGGATGCAGAATCCATGATACAGAGGGCCGACTGCACATGTATTCATTGAAACATACATATACATATTTTAGAAATCATGAGCTTATATCAGTATGTACATCTTTATTCCATGTCTACAGGGTTCTTCGTACTTCATTTTTTATTTTTATGTCCCTTCTTATTATGTGGGAATCCTGACTCTCAACCTTAGTACATTTACTCATTTGCCTAATCCTCTAATACATCTAAAATAATTTCAGAATTGGTTTTTTCATTTCACTGCAATAAACAAACTGAAGATGAGTGGAGCATTTGTCTATAATTCTTCTCTGCCTTCCAATTTTACCCAAGACCGAGTGTAAACAGTTAAAATTTAAATTGCTTGGATTAGCCCTCCATACCCTTTCTCCACCCTACTTTTTTTTTTTTTTTTTTTTTTTTTTTGAGACAGTCTCGCTCTGTTGCTCAGGCTGGAGTGCAGTGGTGCGATCTTGGCTCACTGCAACCTCTGCCTTCTGGATTCAAGGGATTCTTCTGCCTCAGCCTCCTGAGTAGCTACAACTACAGGTGTGTGCCACCATGCCCAGCTAATTTGTGTATCTTTAATAGAGACGGTCTCACCACGTTGCCCAGGGTGGTCTCCAACTCCTGAGGTTAGGCAATCCGCCCGCCTCTGCCTCCCAAGGTGCTGGGATTACAGGAGTGAGCCACCACGCCCGACCTCCACCCCACTTTTACTTCCCACCTTACTTTCTGTATAAACTAGTTAAGGTATTCATTTGAAACAAAATTAAGTTTATTTACTTGTTTGCTTATGCTGCCTCCCATTCTGATTTTTATTTTTGCAATATGTAGAATAACAACATGCTTTCAAAAGTCAAAATTATACAAAAGGCATACATTGCTTTTGTATCCCTTCCATGCCATTTTTCTTCAGTTTTCTTAGGTAACCAACTTAAATGTTTTCTGTCTTATCCTTCCTGTTTCTTTTTTTTTTGATGGTATCTGTATGTTTTATTTATTATTTTATACAAAAGATAGCGTACTATATATACTCTTTTGCACTTTGCTTTTTTTCCTACTTAACTGATATCTCCTGGAAATAATGCCCTATCATCCCAAAGAGATCTTTCCCATTCATTTTATTTTAATTGTAGTAAAATTTACAGTACATAAAATATAACTTTTTTTTTGTTTTAAAGACTGAATTTGGCTCTTGTCTCTCAGGCTGGAGTACAGTGGTGCAATCTCAGCTTACTGCAACCTCTGCCTCCCAGGTTCAAGAGATTCTCCTGCCTCAGCCTCCCAAGTATCTGGGACTACAAGTGCCCAACACCATGCCCGTCTAATTTTTGTAGTTTTTTTAGTAGAGACAGGTTTTCACCATGTTGGCCAGGCTGGTTTCAAACTCCTGACCTCAGGTGATCCACCCGCCTCGGCTTCCCAAAGTGCTTCAGAGTAAGTTATAGGTGTAAGCCATTGTGCCTGGCCAGAGGACCAACTTTTGATTAAATTATAGATATCCAGTTCCAGGGCTATTTGTAGAAAAGATGTTCCTTTTTTCTTGGTTTGCTTTGGTAACTTGATTAATTGATCATATTTGCCAAAGTCTCTTTCTGGCCTCTATTCAGTGCCATCCTTATGCCCATATACGTTGTCTGATTATGGGACTTTATTTATTTTTTTGAAATAGACTCTCGCTCTGTCATTCAGGCTGAAGTGCGGTGGCGCACTCTCAGCTCACTGCAACCTCTGCCTCCCCAGTTCAAGTGATTTTCCTGTCCCAGGCTCCCAAGTAGCTGGGATTACAGGTGCCCGCTACTAAGCCCAGCTAATTTTTTTTTTTTTTTTTTTTTAGTAGTGACGGGGTTTTGCCATGTTGTCCAGGTTGGTCTCGAACTCCTGACTCAGGTGATCCACCCTCTTTGACCTCCCGAAGTTCTGGGATTATAGGCATGAGCCGCTGCACCTGGCTGACTTGAACTTTTAAAGTCTCTTTTATTTGTTCTTTTATGCTGAAACTAGGAAACAAATACAATACCCTTTCCACCAGATTTCACCTGGAATACTTATAAATTTGGATGAATTCATCTCTTGTCCAGGTTCCCTAAATTTACTGAGTCATTGGCTGCCACTAAGTGACCTTCCATCTGTGAAGCTAGTCCCTGTAAACCAAGAACAGGTACCAGGCCCATAAGCATTGACTTCTTGTATAATGTAAAATCTTTTTCTTTTTAAAAATTTTTTTAATTTATAAGATGTTTATTTAAAATTTTTTGTGGAAGTGAGGTGTCACTATATTGCCAAGGCTGATCTTGAACTCTTGGGCTCAAATAATCCTCCTGCATTGGTTTCCCAAAGTGTTGGTGCTGGGATTACAGGTGTGAGCCACTGTGTCCTGCCCTACTATCTTTGTTATAGTGGTGGACTTGTCATACCATTATATTATAATTATATGACATTATATCATTATATTGTTCTTAATTATAAGACATAGTATATGACCTAGATTGTACAATGATTTGTCCAGTTATCCTGGTAAATTTTATTTACCTTTGTCTTGACGGAATTTGATTAAGCCTATGCAAATAATGTTATTAACATGAAAAAATAGACTCAGTTTTTACTTTATTTTGAGGTGGGGTCTCACTCTCTTGACCTACCTGTAGTGCAGTGGTGTGATTGTGGCTCATTGCAATCTTGAGTTCCTGGACTCAAGCAGTCCTGCCTCAGCCTCCTGAGTAGCTAGGACTACAGGCATGCGCCACCATACTCAAATGCCATTTAAAAATTTTCCTACAAACGCATAATGTATTAAATTGTGAGCTAGAGGCAGATGAAGAAGAAAGGGAAAGGGCTTCCTCATACAGCCATCAGAAAACAAAATATTAAAAAATAACACCAGCCTGGGCAATATAGTAAGACCCCATCTCTACAAAAATAAAAAATAAAAACATTAACTGGGCATGGTGGCATATGCCTGTGGTCCCAGCTGCTGGGGAGGCTGAGGTAGGAGGATCGCTTGACGCTGGGAGGCTGATGCCTCAGTGAGCCGTGATCGCACCATCGCACTCCATCCTGGGCAAGAGACCAAGACCCTTGCCTCAAAACAAAACAGAAACGGCTGGTCATGGTGGCTCATACCTGTAATCCCAGCACTTTGGGAGGCTGAGGCAGGTGGATCACCTGAGGTCAGGAGTTCAAGACCAGCCTGACCAACATGAAACCTCTCTCTACTAAAAACATAAAAATTAGCTGGGGGTGGTGGTGGGTGCCTGTAATCTCAGCTACTCAGGAGGCTGAGACACAAGAATCACTTGAAACCCGGGGGGCACGGGCTGCAGTGAGCCGAGATCGCACCATTGCACTCCAGCCTGGGAAATAGAGTAAGATTGTGTGTCTCAAGACAAAAAACAAAAAAACCAAAAGAAAAAAAAACCATAGTCTGAAACAACGGGTTAAATTTCTCTCACTAGTTCATTTAGTCCTGTGCAGTTAATTCTGTTTTTCTTAGTCTTTTTTTTTTTTTTTTTTTGAGACGGAGTCTTGCTCTGTCGCCCAGGCTGGGGTGCAGTGGCACAATCTGTGCTCACTGCAACCTCCACCTTCTGGGTTCACATGGTTCTCCTGCCTCAGCCTCCTGAGTAGCTGGGATTACAGGTGTGCGCCACCATGCCTGGCTAATTTTTGTATTTTTAGTAGAGACAGGGTTTCATCATGTTGGCCAGTTTGAGACTCCTGACCTCAAGTGATCCTCCTGCCTTGGCCTCCCAAAGTGCTGGGATTACAGGCATGAGCCACCACACCTGGCTGAAACCTATTTTTATTATTAGTGCTCATGATTTCTCATTTAAGAATATATGTAATCACACAACTTACACACAAATATTCATAGCAGCAGTATTCATAGTAGCAGAGCAACAACTTAAATTTCCATCAACTGATAGGTGGATAAATAAAATATGGTGTATCCGTATAGTGAAGTATTAGCCAGAAATAAAAAGCAATGAAGTACAGTCATGTAGCATATAACAATGTTTCAGTCAATGAAGGAATAGGACCACATATATGACAGTGGTTCCATAAGATTATACTGTATTTTTACTGTTCCTTTTCTATGTTTAGATATGCTTAGATACACAAATACCATTGTATTACACTGGCCTGCAGTATTCAATATATTAACATGCAGTATAGGTTTGTTGCATAGGAGCTGTAGGCTATACCATATAGCCTAGATTTAGGCTGTATTATCTAGGTTTGTTAAGGGATACTCTGTGATGTTTGCACAATGATGAAATGTAATGAAGACACATTTCTCATAATGTATCCCTGTCATTAAGCTAGGCATGACTGAACCGATATGTGCTACAATGTGGATGTATTTGAAAACACTATGCTAAGTAAAAGAAGCCAGTCACAAAGAACTAGATACTGTGTGATGCCATTTATATTAAATGTCCTGAATAGGTAAATCCATAAAGACAAAAATACATAAGTGGTTGTCAAGGGCAGGGGTGAATGGGTGGAAGGTTGGGTTATATGAGGTTGAGGGGGTGGGAATGGGAGCAGGGGGGGAATAACAGCTAAGGGATGTTGAGTTCTTTTTGGGATAATGAAAATGTTCTAAAATTGATTACAGTGAGAGTTACACAACTCTGAAATATACTAAAAGCCAGTTGTGCACTTTAAGCATATAATATGTGAATTATATCTCAGTAAAGCTGTTAAAGAATCTAGCTGATGTATGCAGAACTGCTAAGAGCACTATGATGTCAAAAAGAAATTTTATGGAAAAATATTACTTTCCTCATGACACTGATCTCAAAAGGTTTCCTATGTCAAACATTGTTAGATTTCAAAAATAACATGTTAATTGCACTCACTTCAATTTTTAAAAAACCTTATTCAGTCTTTTTATAGAGGTCATCCTGTAATTATATGGTCAATATGAATTCCAGCAGCGTATCTTTTTCATGTGTCAAGAAAGTTTACATTGAAAAGATTGCATTCTTAAAAAGACCATACCCAGATCCATCTCCACTTTCCTATTTGTCCACTAAACATTTGTGAGATATTTATAGCTATCTTGCGCAATGCCTCCAGAAATCAATGTTTGCTCTCAAGTTTATAACTACAGTTTAAAAAAAATTCACCAAAAAATTCATAATCCTGGTGGATCTGCTGTTTAGGACTAGTTAAGTGCAGTATTTACGAGTAGTAAAGCTCCAATTATTTTACTTGAGATGATCTGATGGCTAATTCTCTCACTTCCTTTGTGTGTGTGTGTGTGTGTGTGTGTGTGTGTGTGTGTGTATATATATATATATATATATATATATTTTTTTTTTTTTTTTTTTTGAGATGGAGTCTCGCTCTGTTGCCCAGGCTGGAGTGCAGTGGCACGATCTTGGCTCACTGCAAGCTCCGCCTCCCGGGTTCACGCCATTCTCCTGCCTCAGCCTCCCAAGTAGCTGGGACTACAGGCGCCCACCACCACGCCCAGCTAATTTTTTGTATTTTTAGTAGAGACAGGATTTCATCATGTTGGCCAGAGTGGTCTTGAACTCCTGATCTCAGACAATCTGCCTGCCTCAGCCTCCAAAAGTGGTGGGATTTCATGCGTGAGCCACCGCGCCTGGCCGCATTTATAATTTTAAAAGCTTAAATGTCTTTTTTTGGGGGGGAGGGGGTGTGGGTTGGGGGAGATGGAGTCTCAGTCTGTCACCCAGGCTCTAGTGCAGTGGTGTGATCTCGGCTCACTCCAGCCTCCACCTCCCAAGCTCAGTCTTCCCAACTGAGCCACCCAAGTAGCTGGGACTACAGGCGTACACTACCACACCCAGCTAATGTTTTGTATTTTTGGTAGAGATGGGGTTTTGCCATGTTGCCCAGTCTGGTTTCGAACTCCTGGGCTCAAGCTATCTGCCCTCCTTGGCCTCCCAAAGTATTGGGATTACGGGCATGAGGCACTGTCCCCGGCAAAAAAAAAAAAAAAAAGAATTCAAAAATTCTATCTTGAATTTAGTGTTGCTCATATGACAACTTACTGTAAAAAGTAATTTATTTTAAGTATAGGTCACATATTATACAGGGAATGCTTTCAAAAGACAATTCATATTGATAGTTGTATTTTATTATTAAAGTCAAAGAATGTCTTAGTCTGTTTTCTGGTGTTCTGTTCTAGTGTTCTGGTGTTCTAGGGTTAGAAACTAGGTAGTTTATAAAAGAAAGGTTTATTTAGCACACGATTCTGGAAGCTGGGAAGTCTGAGATCTGTCAGCTTCTGGTGAGGGCCTTGTGCCATGTCGTAACACCATGGTGGAGAAGTGGAAGGGGAAGCAGGCATGTGCAAAGTTAGCAACACAAGAGGTGGTCTCACTTTATAACAACCCACTCTTTAGTCCAAACCTGTGGGAGCAAGAACTCAAGGGAGTGAGAAAGGCATTAATCCATCTTAATGACTTAATTGCCTGTTAAAGGCATCACTTCCAAATACCACGACATCGGGGACCAAGCCTCAGCCTGAGTTTTGTGGAGATAAACTGTATTCAAACCATAGCAAAGACCAAAGGTTACGGCGGTTTACTTTCTGCTAAGCTTTCAGATATAGACATGAAAATCGTTAGATTGGTAATAATATAGCTTTATAGTACTTAATTTTGTAACTTAATTAAGAAATAGAATTGGCCTAAATATCAGCTCAATAATCTAATAAACGGTGAACTGCTGTACAAATAGTCCAGTTTGTATCACTCTTATAAATAAGCCTATCTCATGTGCCAAACTTTTAGAGTAATTGCCTTCTTACGATTTTGTCTGTTTCTAAAAACTTCTAATTGGAGTATGCTTTTGAATCTGTGTAATATTTAACATATAAAGCCTGCATTATTTAGAAGTTGATATTGAAAACCTTTAAACTTCTGACCTCAAATAGAATTTGCTTATGTATAACCATTACATGCAGCTGGTGGGTTCAAAATTGCCTTTTCTGGGTCTCTGCTTTGTGAAAAGTAGTATGTATTGGACATGAGTACATGACAGCTGACATTTATCAAGGATAACAGGGGGAGCCACATTCATTTTCACATTTTAAAGCAACTTTGAAAGCTTTGCATGTGCACACATGCTCAACATATGTTCCTAAGCTTTAAATATATTTTCCATCATGTATTGCTTGTCATTAATACAAGAAACTAAGTGTAAATCTTTAATGAGCTCAATATATTAAACTTATATGAGTACCCAAGCATTTGGAAGATCAGCAATGCAGGCTACTTAATTCATTTACATGGAATTTATCTTTTATAGTTTCTGTGCTATTACAAATAATGTAACACATTCCAGATAGCCCTTTTGTTATATAGTGTTGTTTGATTTGGCCCTTTTTAATTTCGTTAGCATAAAATTTTGTCCTATTGTAGAAGACTAAATTGTAGAAATTAACTTTTTTCTAAACCAACTATTGGTATATTGCTATTCTCTTTGCCAAGCTATTTATAGGGCTATTTTACTGGAGGGTGACATAAATAGAATTGGAATGGCATTAATTGTTAGTCTGGGTTCTTAGCCTTTAAAATTTTTCTTTAAATTGTGATAATTCAAAAAGAATTATAGAATAAAACTGTAAAGCTCATAATGTTGCCAACTTATTAATTAAAATAACACCTTTTGTGGTTGGTATAGATTTCAGATACTGTGACCATTTAATATATTGATATGCAGATCACGTTGACTTGCTGCAAGGTAACAGGAGAAATGCTTTGACTTCAGAAGATAAATTGGCCATGCACAGCTGTAATCCTACTGTCTTTTCAATTCCAGACATGATTCAGTAGTTTAAGGCTTTGATTCCTAGGCACTGAGAAGAAAGTTGAAATTTATTTTTGTGTATGAGAATTTTTACTTAGGTTTTTGATAAGTCTAGTTTGTGGTGTGAAGGTACCATCTAAACTGTTGGTGTTTCCATACTTAAATAGCTCTCTCTTAATTTTATTTGAAATATGAGAAGCCTGAGTTTCTTTCCATTTTCCTTTTGGCAGTTGGAAAGGAAGCCATCTTATTAAGAGTGATGAATAGTGAAGGGATTTTTTTTAGGCTAAATTGCCAGTGTCTTTACATTAAAAAAATTGCAGAGCGGTAAGTTATGAACGTTAACATGATTTTTCAAGGAAGAAGTAATCCTTAGTCATTTGTAACCCAAATGCCTTTCCTAATAAGAGTTCGGTTTCTACAAATTCTTTTGACGGAGAAATGTATGATATCAGAGAGGTTTTTAGAAAACATTTTAAGTGCCTGACATAAGAGCAATTCAAGACCACTACCAAAACTTCATTTGAAGATCTTAGCATCTTTGAGAATTTTAGTATTTCTCAAGAGACAGCTCTTAAATTCTCTTGTAGGCACCAAGATTTAGACAATTTGCTTAATTTATTCAGCTAATTAAATGGGAGAGTTCCCTGACACCCCTCACAGGACGTGCAACAGGCCTGTGGCTCATCTGTTCCATGCTCTCAAACCCCTTTTGGGAGGAGGAGCATGCATGCAGGCAGGTGCGGGATCTGGGGCGAGTGCCCCTGGGCTCTGTTCTCATGGGAGTGTCCAGGGGTGGGAGTCTGCAACTCCCGAAGCCCAAGCAGGCATGTGTTACAGTTTGCCCCTTTTGCTTTGCCAACCATGGACGGCTTAAGTGTTAAACAGCTGAGAGCCTTCTTTGTATTCAGGTCCTTGTCCAGCATCCAGGAAGAATCAGGTCACACACAGACTTGAGGATGGTGAATGCGGGGATTTTATTGAGTGATGGAGTTGGCTGTCAGTTGGATGGATGAGGAGCTGGAAAGGGGATGGAGTGGGAAAATGATCTTCCCCTGGAATTTGGCCATCCAGTGGCCCATCTCCTCTCTGACCGTTCTCAGCCGAACTCCTCTTGGTGTTCAGATGTTCCTTCTCTTCTGTCTTTCTCTGCTGTGCCATTCTGCCATTCTTCTGCTCTTCTGTTTGTCTCCTTGTGGAGCTGGGGGCTTGGGGTTTATATGGGTACAGGATATGGGGGCGTGGTGGGTCAAAAGGCAACTTTTAGGCGTGAAAACAGGAATGCTTGTTCTCACTTAGGGTCATGGGTTTTCAGGCTTGAGTGGGGCCTTTGCCAGGGAACCACCTTCTTCTACCCAATATTTCCCTGTCTCCTGTCTGTATCAGTAATATAGGGATTAGAAAACACAAATATCTTTTGATTGTAAACTAGGTTATAGACCTGTTTGTAGTTTAGAGGCCAAATTCTGTTTTTCTTAATTACCTTCATTCTGTCTGTAAATCGTACGGTTCTTGAGGGAGCCATTTTTTGAGAGCCTACCATTTGCCAGACATCACTGAGGTTTTGTTTTACCTATGGTTTTTAATCCTCTCAACAATTTTGTAAAGATGATGGATGTCCATTTTAGAGAAGATGAAATTGAGGTTCAGAGATGTAAATTTGGTAAGATCATGCTGGGCTCAAATCAGCTGTTAAGTCTGTATTCTTTTCCCCTCTTCACTATGCTTCATTTGAGTTGGATCCGTTGTTTTCTTGTTCACTGATGATGTATGTTTGTGTGTCCAGTTTAGGAATTAACCTTGTCTATTGATTCTTGATTTCAGACAAGTGTCCCATGTCTGTCTAGAGTTTGGCTGTGGATAATTGATGATACTGTCTTTTCAAATTATTTATAATTCATGAAAGCTTATAGTTCTTTTAACATCCATTTATTCTTCTGTTTCTTTTTATCATTTTTAATGGCTTTCAATTATTATTTTAAAAATCGAGATGGGGGCTTGCTATGTTGCCCAGGCTGGTCTCAAACTCCTGGGCTCAAGTGAGCCTCCCACCTCAGCTTTCCAAAGTGCTGGCAGTGTAGGCTTGAGCCACTGTGCCTGGCCAATTCTTTATCTCATTAAGGATCATAAACATTTATTTTAAACTAATTTTAAGATTTTTATTAAGCATTGAATTCATCTTTTGATATTGATGAATTTCTTGGCTATTCCTTAGTTCAGTTATTTTTTATTTTTATTTATTTTTTTAAGATGGGGTCTCACTCTGTCACTCAGGCTGGAGTGCAGTGGCGAGATCTTGGCTCACTGCAACCTTCACCTCCAAGGTTCAAGCGATTCTCCTGCCCTCAGCCTCCTGAGTAGCTGGAACTATAGGCGCATGCCACCATGCCTGGCTAATCTTTGTATTTTTAGTAGAGATGGAGTTTCACCGTGTTGGCCAGGATGGTCTCGATCTCGTGATCTGCCTGCCTCGGCCTCCCAAAGTGCTGGGATTACAGGCGTGAGCCACCACGCCTGGCCCATTAGTTCACTTTTTAAATACACTTTAGAATTTTAGTTTATGGTTTATATGCTGAGTGGGAAATTAATTTTTTTCCCTTAATTTTGGTGTTCTTTTCTGTATGTCCGCCTGCCACCTATACCTCTGTTTTTGTTGCCTTCATACATTTTTACCATGCTTTCAGTCTAGATCTAGGATTCTAATTCTGAGGTATTATTGCAATGTCAGTGATATGCATTACTTAGGTTTTGTTTGTGTGTGTGTGTATGAGACATATATATATATATTATATATATATATATATATTACCTTTTATTTATTTAGAGTACCTTTTATTTCCTCTACAACTGCCTATGGCAGTTTGAAATAACTTTAGCTATTGATAATACCTTTTTTCACTGTCCTTTCATGAGTTTTTTATTTGGTTTCTACCTATGAGATTTTTTCGTTTTACCTGTGAGCCTTGCTTTTGGTTTTCTTATCTTGTGCATGATTTCATTTCTGACTGCCTTTGCTTGTTTCTTATCCTGGAGCTCAGTTGCGTTCATGGAGTTATTAATTTATTGCTTTATGTTTCCCCTCTGTCATAGTCCACAAATATATTTGTCATGTTTGAGCATAACTGTGTCTTTTGAAGTTAATACAAAATTCGTATTTTATCTGTCATTATTATATTTGGAGCAATGGGATAAGGTGGTGTTGATTGATAGCAGCATTTCTCTTTGTTATCAGGAAGTCTCCATGTTCTTTTGATCTCACAACATGGCTTGTTTATATAGGCCTACAGATAGTAGATACTAAAGCATCTGTTTATTTACTTATCTGCTTACTTGCTTTATTTACTTACCACCACCCCTGACTAATTTTTTTGTATTTTGTAGAGACAGTGTCCTGCCACATTGCCCAGGCTGGTCTTGAACTTCTGGCAAGTGACCCTCCTACCTTAGCCTCCCAAAGTATCGGGATTACAGGCATGAGCCACTGCTCCTGGCCCTAAAACATTTATTACATGAACATGGAGTATCTTGGAGAAGCCAGACCCAGTTTCAGGCTCTCAGCCCCAACCTTAATCTAATATAGTGGCTCTCAACGTGTGGTGTGTGGACCCCGGTAGTCTCTGAGAACCTTTTAAGGGGTCTACATGGTTAAGACTGTTCTCATAATAATGCTAATGTGTTATTTGCTATTTTCATCCTGTTGGTGTTTGCACTGATGGTGGAAATGCGGTGATGCATAAAATTGCTGACACCTTACCATGAATTAAGGCAGTGGTGCCAGACTCCGCTCTTAGGTAGACATTGCATTCTTCACTGCCATGAGCTCATAAAGAAAAAAAAATCAGTTTTCCCCTGAGGATTGTCCATGATGAAGCAGCAACACTACACCTGGCCCTCATTCACTTTTTACCTTAAGTACCTTTCACTGTACCCTTAAGTACTGTCGTTTTAATGTTCTGTGTGATGAGAATGGAAAATGTGCACAAAGACTTCTGCCTGCCAAAGTATGATGGCTGTCTCCAGGAAAAGCACTTGCGCAGTTTGCATTGTGAACTGAGGTATCCACTTTTTTCATGGAACACCATTTTTACTTGGATGACTGACAAACCATGGCTACTGAGTCTTGGTTATTTGGAGACTGTCTTGAAATTGAGTGAGGTGAACCTATCACTACAAGGAAACATCTGACTGTATTGGTTGACAGTGATAAAATTTGAGCTTCAAGTGAAATTGTAAGTAAGTAAACTTGAATCGGCCACCATGAGCATGACAGCCCTTTATTACTTTCCTGATGAAATGGGTGGTGACATTAATGAATGTGGGTTAAAAAAAATTGTGTAATGAAATGTACCAGCATTTGAAAGATCTACTTTAACTCAGTGAACCAGTATTATCTAAATGACCCAGTGTTTGATCATACAGTGATGCATGGGTTAAAGATCTGTTCAGAGTGCAAGTTAGATCCAATGCATTTTAATGAGACAGCATGAAAATCCATTTATATGGTTTCAGATTGCACTTTGCAACTGTAGGAGACTAGAATATACCACCCTAAAATATGCCTGTTTGGTGTAAGGATTATTTTGAGAAGCAGACACAGGAGAAGTTCTGAAAACAGAGTAGAAGTTACCCTTTTGTAAGGGAAAATTTATATCTATAAAGGAAATCTCCCTTGTAAGGGTGTCTTCCTCATTACCAGGAAAAGGATGACTCAATCACTAGAAACTTATTAATGGAGAAGGCATAGACTTAAATCTGTATAACAAGCCTTACTGTTGTTTACCATGCTTTTCTTGGTTGCTTCTCCATAACTATTGCTCCCCAGCCCCCGTGCCCTTCTTTGTTTCCATTGAAGATGGTATTTAAGTCTGAATTCTAAGCCACCTCTTAGAAATGAAAAGATTTACTCATTTCTCTGGGTATCTCTCATGGATACATGAGGTATATTTATTATATTTCTGATTTTCTCTTGTTAATTTGTCTTTTGTTAAGGGGTCTGATCCAACTAGGAACTCAGATAGGGTAGAGGAAAAAATTTTTTTTCCCTCCTATAAAACTCACCTTTAAGAAATTACCACTTGTTTTAGTGTAATATCAAGAAATATCCATAATTATTTATAAAAGGCTATTAAAATAGTCCTTCCTTTTACAAGTACATGTCTTTGTGAGGCCAGATTTTCTTTATATCCTTAAATCAAGATAACATTGCGCCAGATTGAATGCAGAAGTAAATAACTGTTTTCTATTAAGTCAGGTAATTATTTGCAAATTTTTTTTATTATTTTATAATTCTCATTGTTTCAGAAATTTTGTTTTTTGCAAAAATTGTTATTTACGTTAATATATGATGGGCTTTAAAAAGTGAATGAGGGCCAGGTATAGTGGCTCATGCCTGCAATCCCAGCACTTTGGGAGGCCAGGCAGGTATATCACCTGAGGTTAGGAGTTTGAGACTAGCCTGGCCAACATGGTGAAACCCCGTCTCTACTGAAAATAAAAAAATTAGCCAGGCGTGGTGGTGGGCACCTGTAATCCCAACTACTTGGGAGGCTGGGGCAGGAGAGAATCGCTTGAACTGGGGAGGTGGAGGTTGCAGTGAGTCAAGATTGCAGCATTGCACTCCAGCCCAGCCTGGGTGACAAGAGCAAAACTCCATCTCAAAAAACAAAACAAAACAAACAAAAAAAGTGAATGAGTCCGGCGTGGTGGCTCATGCCTGTAATTCCAACACTTTGGGAGGCCGAGGCGGGAGAATTGCTTGAGCCTAGGAGTTGGAGACCAGCCTGGGAAACATAGCAAGACCTGGTCTATACTAAAAATAAAAAAAATCAGCTGGGCATGGTGGCACATGCATGTGGTTCCAGCTACTTGGGAGGCTGAGGTGGCAGGATCACTTCAGCCCAGCAGGTCGAGGCTACAGTGAGCCATGATCACACCATTGCACTCCAGCCTGGGTGACAGAGCTGAGACCCTGTCTCCAAAAAAAAAAAAAAAAGTGTATGTTTCAAATATTTCTAAGTTTTAATTTCTAATATGGTGAATACTGACATAACCCACATAGCAGAAGTTATTACAGGTTTCCAGTTTTTAAGAGGTAAAGGAATCCTGAGATCAAAAGGCTTGAAATCTAGTGAATTTGGTTGGAACTCTAGAAGCATTTGACTTAAACCTTTCACCTTGTTTTATTTGGTGTCTTGTAGCACACCCAGTTCCTGCTACAGCTGCCTCTATTCTGTGCTGCTTAAATATGGAGGAGGTCTGAGCTAACCAATCTGACGTTTGGCCAATTTCAGGAGCATTTAGTTGTTAACCTGCATCTACTTCTTTTATTAGTAACAAACATATCTACTATAGAGATTTAGGACTTTGAACAGCTGTATAACATTATAGGATATGTCTGGTACTCAGTTGTTTCTGTTTCTGAATCACAAATCGGCCATTAATTTTAAATAAAGATTTTTGTAGCATATAATACAATTTCTGATGATGTACTTACTAGTTTGTTAATTCCTCACACTGAGTCATCAGCTCCTTGAAGGCAAAAAAATTCCTGTTTTGATCAACAATTCATCTACCCCAAGCACTTAGCATAGGGGATACTGTTTCCTTTTTCTATGTGGATGACACCTGATATGTTAAACAGTGACCACTCTTAAGATAGTTGGTGAAGTAGATTTTGGTTTTAACCAGTTTAGGTGTATGGATGATTTTACAGAAGTTCGTAATAAAATTTTCTTGCCTCAGATATTCTCTAATAGGAATGAGGTAACTGCGGCTTCATTTACTAGACATGGATAAGCAGGTTTTGTGAAGTACAGAAAAAAAGTTCTTTAAAGTTTTGGATCATGTCACGAGGTCAGGAGTTTGAGACCATCCTGGCCAACATGGTGAAACTCCATCTCTACTAAAATACAAAAAAATTAGCCGGTCGTGGTGGTGCACACCTGTAGTCCCAGCTACTCAGGAGGCTGAGGCAGGGGAATTCCTTGAACTCGGGAGGCAGAGATTGCGGTGAGCCGAGATTGTGCCACTGCATTCCAGCCTGGGTGACAGAGCGAGACTCCGTCTCAAAAAAAAAAAAAAAAAAAAAAGTTATGGATCATGAAACTAACATTTGAATAGCAACAAAGAAAAACCCAAGCTATGTTGTATTTTATTTTTTATTTTTATTTTTTAATGTTGTATTTTAAATTGAATGATGTACTTCTCCTCCTCTTTTCAGTATTTTATATTTTTGCTTACTGCAGATTTCTTCCCTGAAACAATCTTGACCTAATGGTATAAATGTTTAGCTCCACATAAGATGGTAGCTACTTTTTGGAGAGGAATGGAGAGGGTCAAGGGTTGAGTTTCAGTTCTGATACCTTTTAACCTTTTTACCAGTGCTACCCCACCCTCCAGAAAGCAAATAATGTTGAAAGCTTTTTTTATTTTTTAACTTTTTGATATATATTTTCTTATTCATTATTTGTATTGTTGTCATCAGATGAATAATGGCTTTAGAGATTTATTTGAAAAGACAAATTCTGTTATCAGACACATAACTTCTAGGGATATGGAAACTATTATTATTGTTACTGTTTTGAGACAGGGTCTTGCTCTGTCCCCCAGGCTAGAGTGCAGTGATCATGGTTCACCGCAGACTTGACCTCCTGGGCTCAAGTGATCCTCTTACCCGAGCTTCCTAAATAGCTGGGACCACAGGCACATGGTGCCATGCCCAGCTAATTTTTGTGTTTTTTGCAGAGACAGAATCTCACTATGTTGCCCAGGCTGGTCTCAAACTGCTGGGCTCAAGCAATCCTCTTGCCCCAGCCTCCCAAAGTGCTGGGATTACAGGTGTGAGCTACTGAAACTGGCCTGGAAACATTTTTTAAAAAGGATTCTTTTGAATTTAAAGTTATTTAATAATTGTTGAAGAGTAATAAGCTGTGAGGTCAGGAAAAAAAGGACTGAGCCGCAGACTAAGCAGCAGTACAGATGATGACCTATTCAGGAAGTCTTGTGAGTCAGACTTGCCATGTTGTGTTGCTAGAGTTACAGATCTGCTCCAACCTCTTTGCTTTATAAGAAGGACATCTCTCTGTGTTCTACCTTCAATATCTTTTCTTTGAAAAATCAACCCAAAAGTCTTTTATTAGCTTTACATTTATTTCTACAATGTTAATTTTTGTAACAACAGTGTTGCAGGTGAGCAGACTCATTGTAGCCTCTATTTTTGATATTGCTGGACAGGGCTAACTTTAGTACTATAGGGGGAAGTTTGTTATTTTGTTTTTTACTCTACAGGCACTCTGGTTTAGGAATATTTATCTATCTTGCATTTGACCATGGTTACCATTCCCCGTCTTCATTGTTTACTTAGTGTGCCATGGTACACTTATTTACCATCCTTGCTGTTCTCAGCTGTTTGGTTACCAGGTGGCTAATGTTGTCATCTCTTAAGCTTTAACATTTATTTCTCAATACTGTCTTTTCTTCTGTGAGGTAGATGGAAAGAATAGATTAGAAGAGAATGGGGCACGTGCTGTGATCATCTCTCCTTTACATCTTTATTGCTTATTAATTTAATTTATATCAGATTTCATTTCTGCTCTGTGCACATACCCACTCTCTCTCCTCACCACTCTTCTTTATCCAGTTCTTTCTCACTTACCTTAGCATGGCTAAAATTCTTGGTTTTTATTTATCTCTTTCTTCCTCTGCTGTTTATATTTTCATTATATGCCACAGGGACAAACTTAGGTATAAGTACTACTTTTGATGTAGAGATATTTATGTCTGTCAAAGGAAAATTAAACTACAAACCCCAGAGGTAAAAAGTGGTACACAATACTGGGGTTTTAAAAATCTCCTCGGCCGGGCTCATGCCTGTAATCCCAGGACTTTGGGAGGCTGGGGTGGGTGGGTCACCTGAGGTCAGGAGTTCGAGACTAGCCTGGCCAACATGGCGAAACCCCGTCTCTACTAATAATACAGAAATGAGGTGGGTATGGTGGCGGCTGCCTGTAATCCCGGCTACTTGGGAGGCTGAGGCAGGAGAATCGCTTGAATCTGGGAGGCGGAAGTTTTAGTGAGCCGAGATTGCACCACTGCACTCCAGCCTGGGCGACAGAGTGATGAGACTCCATCTCCAAAACAAAACAAAATAAAAAAGCCCTACTCCTTCTGCCCCTCAAGACCAGGGTCTCACTCCCTTTGCCCAGGCTGGAGTGCAGTGGTGCGATCTTTGGCTCACTGTAACTTCTGCCTCCTGGGCTCAGGTGATAACCCCACCTCAGCCTCCTGAGTAGCTGGGGCTACAGGTGTGCGTCACCACACTCGGCTAAGTGTTTTGTATTTTTTGTAGAGATGGGGTTTTGCCACTTTGCCCAGGCTGGTCTTGAAGTCCCGGGTTCAAGCTGTCCTCTCATCTTGGCTTCCCAAAGTGTTGGGATTACAAGTGTGAGCCACCACACCCAGCCAAATTATTTCTTTTTACCTTTGTAAAAGGAGAACCTTCTCTGTATTTTAAGAAGATGTGGAGTTGGTCAAAAGTACAGCTGATGGGAAAGCAAAGGAGAACTGGAGTTGGAAAAGAGAAGAGGAATGGTGGTAGTAAAAAAAAAAAAAAAGTTTGTAATAAAATAGAGTTACATACAAGTTTATACAATGGTTGAGAGCTTACAAGGTAGGAAGCAGAGACAGAAATGGTGTAATATGTAAAATGTTGTAGTAAAAGTATGGAAAATGCTTAGGATAAAGAAGGGAAAACTTTGTTTAATTGGGAGAGTTGGGGATGGTTTTACCAGAGACGACAAATTAATCTTGAAGGGCAGGAATATTCTAGATGGAAAAGCGATGTGGGAAAGATTAAACAAAAAATTAGTGACTTAAGGTTAAAAATAAAGGAAATGTTTCAGTCAACTTTATTAAAAACTTTTAGTATAAAGATCATTTTGGGGTTGCTGGTGGTGATTGATGAGGAAGAAGTATGACTGGTAACAGGTTGTTTAAACTGAAGCCAAATTCAGGTTTATGAAGCTCAGACTTAAGTCTGTTCTTATATATAAGATAGATTCAGTGTATTAAATTGTAGAAGTCAATGTAACCTTTAAAACAAGAGTTACCCAGCTAGTTAGTATGCTGTCAGGAGAGGGTAACTTGATTTGGATTTAGATGGAGTTGGCTTCCTTAACTCCCTCTGTACAGTGTATATCTGTGAACTTCAACTCTGTTGCTCATGTAGAGGTTGAGAAGTCTCTTGGCAGCAAGCTTCCAGTTGCAACTGACACCTGAGTTGGCTAATTGGTATGTCCAGTTCTAGCACTCTAGTCTCTGGGGAGTTTATGTTTGAATTCAACTTCATCAAGTTTAAACTGGAACACAAATGTGCAAGAAGGAAGAGAGAATGGAACCTTGTGCATAAAATAATTTACATTCAGATGCTTTTCTGTTCAATTTATATGGTAAAAATAGGATGTTTTACTTTATTGTTTCTTGCTAGCCCTTCACCCAATATGCTGGCATTATAAAGGAAAGATAGTGGAGAAGAAATTACCAAGAACTGAGGTTGTACTATTTTCTTGTATATATCTCCACCAAGGTAGTTTCTTGTAGATACCACGTATATGTTTTGTTTCTAAAAACTGTAGGCTCCTAGCTTTGCTATTCATTGTGTTCAAACGATTCCTTCCTTTTTTTTTTTTTTTTAACACTTATCAAATTTAATTGTTTTTCTGTTTTCCTGTTCTGCTAGCCTGAGAGTTCTAGTAATTGGTAGTGACATTTATCTCTGTTTTCCGGGGCTAAAATGATTCTGGGCATGCAAAATGTTTGAGCTGAAATGGAATTAAATTGAAAAAAAAAAAAAAAGGATTGTGTTATACTTTATCCTACAAAACATAATAGCAAATTATCAGCCACAAAACAAAAGGATATAAAAAATTTCTCTCTCTCTAACATAGGATGAGGAAGCAAAAGAAAAATAAACAAGGAGGCCAGGCGTGGTGGCTCACGCCTGTAATCCCAGCACTTTGGGAGGCTGAGGCCGGTGGATCATGAGGTCAGGAGTTCGAGACCAGCCTTTCCAAGATGGTGAAACCCTGTCTCTACTAAAAATACAAAAATTAGCTGGGCACGGTGGTGGGTATCTATAATCCCAGCTACTCGGGAGGCTGAGGTTGCAGTGAGCTGAGATTGCGCCACTGCACTCTAGCCTGGGCGACAGAGCAAGACAGTGTCTTAAAAAAAAAAAAAATTAAAAAAAATTTTCTTTTCTTTCCCCTCCTGCTTCTCTCCTCACAGCTGTTAACTTCCTTACCAGCATTGAAAGGAAACAAAGGTAGGAGATACTAACTGGAAGAGTCATCCACTTGAGGAGGAAGCTTTTACATAACAGTTCCACGTTTATGAACTTTTCTCTTCCCTGCCTTCCCCTGTCCTTTACACACACGTTATATTTGTCTTCAGTCTTTTCTCCATGGTACCAGTTCTCTTGGAGCTCCTCTTATTTTATTAGGAAGGGTATGAATGACGGATTGAAAGGAAGAAGATTAAGAGACTTTTTGATAGTTTTAGGGTAGAGAAAAAACCTTGTAAGATTAAGCCCTTGTGTTAACTAGTAGTGGTTATTTTCTAAGTTGGCTGATTAGGAATTTGAGAATTTGGAATTTCAGTTTTGAGTAGAACTTTTATGTATGACTGTCTCATTCTTCCCAAGAACTTGTTTTTACTGATTGACCTGAGCAATCTCTGCTTTTGCATAGTGCTTGAAGCAGTTTTTAATAAAACAGTTCAGATCCATAGCTGTTTGAAAAAATTTCCATAACTTACTGTGATTCTCCAGAAATACAGCAAACCTCTCTCTGATTAGTGTATTTAATCATACCTTGTATAAGTTAGGGAAACAAGCCTGACGGATAAACTAAATTGCTGCTGGGATAGTCAAGTAGCTCCACCATTTAATCATAGCAAACCAAAGAATAACAATACTTGAGTGACCATTTTAGAGTATAGTTTGTACTTGTTGATCTCAAATTTTCCTTTTGCTGTGTGAGCCATTGACCATCTCAAGTGGAAGCAAGGGTTATGGGTAATATTAGACCACCACGAAGGGCAGTTTAGTGACATTGGAGGGTAATGGTTAGGTAAGGTGCTCGAGGGGAGCATTAGTATCTGCTGAGCTTGAGCAGCTCCTTGCCTCTGTCTCTAATACTGCATGACCCTAAACTATGGCTGTCATAACCTCTCGGTGTTCTTACTGATAAGCTGAGAAATTTTCTGGCTAACTGGTTGGCTATAGTGTGATTCAATGGTATAAATGGCTTGTTTTGGGGTGGGGGAGAATAAAATGCCCAAGAAACATTTGATACATGTTTTGTTGGTTATGAAGTCTGAAAAAATATTGTAGTTCCAGCTCTGCCATCCAGAATCTGTGTGTGATCTAGTGGAAAGTTATTTAGCCGTTTCCCTATCTGTAAAATGGGACTATTATAGTAATACATACTTTGGAGGGTCATGGTAAATAAATTACCCAGTATATGTGAGATGCCTAGCATTGTACTACCACAAAATTATCTCCTTATTTCTCCCTTATTAATTTAGGAAAAGTAAAATATTTTAGTTGGTCTCTATGTCAATTTAGATTTACTGGGTAACCCATCTCTTTCGGCACAGTATAGCTTTTTTTAGGTCCCCCAAAATAACTTCTTGCTTGCCTAATGAACACTGGTAGTGTTGATTGATATCTTTTCCTTTTGGACAGGGAGTATTTCCTGTATCCTTGTCCATTTGGCTAATTTGCTGTGTATAATCAAACTTTTCCCCTCCTGTCTTAATCCCAAATAACCAAAAGGAAAGCTGATTAGTGCTACTAAGCCATATACCAAAATTTTCATGGTTTTTGAGCTAGCAGGTATAATTCTTTGCTGCTTTTTAGCTGTAATTAGTTATTCCATGAAAGTTCATTTTCTAGCAATTTATTATATATGCCGTTGATGTCTAAGCTTCAACATGTTCCATAGCTTGAATGTTACGTGTAGAAAGGCCTATAGTATTTCTAGGGAACATTCTATCCAGTTGTTTTAAGATACTTGTTCATTTTAAATCTTATCATGGATGTACTTTGGACTTTTCCATATAATATAGAAATAGCATTAGATTTTGATAGCATTGAAAGATATTCTAACTGTTACTATTCTACATTAAAGTAATTGTGACCAGATGTGGTGGCTCACGCTTGTAATCCCAACTCTTTGGGAGGCCGAGGCGGGTGGATCACTTGAGGTCAGGAGTTTGAGACCCGCCTGACCAATATGGTGAAACCCCATCTCTACTAAAAATACAAAAACTAGGCCAGGGTGGTGGCAGGCGCCTGTAGTCCCAGCTACTCGGGAGGCTGAGGCAGGAGAATTGCTTGAACCTGGGAGGTGGAGGTTGCAGTGAGCCGAGATTGTGCCACTGCATTCCACCCGCACCACCCCCCCGCCCAAAAAAAGTAATTGCATAGAATATATTGCTTAAATGCAGGTTTTTTTTTTTTTTTTTGGACGGAGTTTCATTCTTGTTGCCCAGGCTGGAGTACAATGGCACAATCTCGGCTCACTGCAACCTCCACCTCCTGGGTTCAAGCAATCCTCCTGCCTCAGCCCCCCAAGTAGCTGGGATTACAGGCATGTGTCACCACGCCTGGCTAATTTTGTACTTTTAGTAGAGATGGGGTTTCACCATGTTGGCCAGGCTGGTCTTGAACTCCTGACCTCAGGTGATCCACCCTGCTTGGCCTCCCAAAGTGGTGGGATTACAGGCGTGAGGCACCGTGCCTGGCCTAGACTGTTCTTACAATCAAACTTATTGTGAGACTGTTGTGCTATATTATTTCCCCTTTGAAGATGGATTTTATCCACTACATATATTCTCCAAACTAGATGGGTTGTAATTTAAGATGTAAAAATGTAAGCTAGTCTCAGGCAGTTTATTGATCCATGTTTCTTACCGGTTAAGAACTTCATGGTCTTGGTACATGCCTTATTCCCCTCTCTCATCTTCATTCTTGGCTGTTGACTGAAAGTGATCTAGATCTAGTGTGTCTGTGCTAGGCATTTAGCTTTTATATCTTAAAATGAGTAATCTATCAAAATAACATATCCTCCTAGTGAGAAGGAGACAACAGGCGTGGCAACTAAAACAAATGCCATTTTTTATTTTTTGTTTATAGCTAAGATTAATACCAAATAGAAAACTGTACCTGAAGGGTTTGTCATAGTCATTTGTGCTCAGGAATTATATTATTGTATATATTGAAATTATTATTTTGGGGACCAGAAATGCTTTTTTATTTCTCATATTGAACATTTTCTTTAATGAAATTCAGGAGATGTTTGCTCTACTTGGCTTTTTGTTATAAAACAATTTGTCATTTACTCTTAGACATTGTGGTGTCTTATACAGTTGTACAGTAAATGTACCTAAGATTTGTCCATGTCTAATTAAGAACTACAAATCTATCCAACCTGTTCCTAAAAAACCAAGATAGAGACTGGACATGGTGGCTCATGCCTGTAATTGCAGCGCTTTGGGAGGCTGACGCGGGCAGATCAGTTGAGGTCAGGAGTTCGAGACCAGCCTGGCCAACACGGTGAAACCCTGTCTCTGTTGAAAATACAAAAATTAGCCAGGCATGGTGGCACACACCTCTATAATCCCAGCTACTCAGGAGGCTGAGGCAAGAGAATCATTTGAACCCGGGAGGCGGAGGTTACAGTGAACTGAGATCGTGCCACTGCACTCCAGCCTGAGCGACAGAGTGAGACTCTTGTCTCAAAAGCAAAACAAAACAAAAAATAAGATAGAAATATTTTATATCTTAAATAATTATACCTTCACGTTTGGGTAAACACCTTTTTCATGATTTTAAGTTATTATTTTGCCTTAGTTTTTTTATTTTTATTTTTTTATTTTTGGAGACAGAATTCACTCTTGCTGCCTAGGCTGGAGTGCCAGTGGCCCAATCTTGGCTTACTACAACCTCCATCTCCCAGATTCAAGCAATTCTCCTGTCTCAGCCTCCTGAGTAGCTGGAATTACAGACATGCACCACCACGCCCGGCTAATCTTGTATTTTTAGTAGAGATGGAGTTTCTCCACGTTGGTCAGTCTGGTCTCGAACTCCTGACCTCAGGTGATCCGCCACCTTGGCCTCCCAAAGTGCTGAGATTACACGCATGAGGCACCATGCCTGGCCTTCCCTTAGTACCTTTTTGGATAATTAGGTTGGACTCTGAAGGAGTAAGTTTGGTAGCAGGAAGATTGCACAGGCTTATGTGTACAGTGTAGCTTGTTTTGTGAGATCAAGAGAAAAAGCTGCATGTGTCTATGGACATAGGTAGACATATTTAGGTTTCATTATATGCACATAAACACTGACTTAACACAAATGATCTGCATTTCTGGTTTAAACTGATATTTGTGCTTATTAATTTTTTTGCATATAAAGAGATTGTCATGGCTTAGTTTTTCTATTGATTTAATTTATGCTGTCAGAATTTATTATAACACTATATCAACTGTAGAAGTAAACATTTAAAAAGTTTAATGCAGTAGGATTGCATTGAATGATTGTTATAGATCAGAATAAAGGAAATTTCTAAACTATGATTTAGTAGGTTGAATGTTGCTTTTATATTTATTCAATATTTATTCAAGACATGTATTGACCACCTATTACGTGGTAGGCCCCTTACTCCTTACTGTGTATTCATCCTATATTTAATAACAAATAAAGGAAATAATATTGAGAATATAGGCAAAATTTTATCTTTCAAATTAAAGAAGTGCTGTTATCCATGGAATAGTTTCTCCATTTGTTTCAGGGATTCAGCTTATAAACAAAAGCCAAAGTAAGGAAATAATATCTAGAATGTGGAATAAATTACATATTTAAAATAAATAAATGTAGGCTGGGTGTGGTGGGTCATGCCTGTAATCCCAGCACTTTGGGAGGCTGAGGCAGGCAGATAACTTGAACCCAGGAGTTCGAGACCAGCCTGGGCAACATGGTGAGACCCTGTCTCTCCAAAAAATACAAAAATTAGCTGGGCATGGTGGTGCTCACCTGTTGTCCCAGCTACTTGGGATACTGAGGCAGGAGGATTGCTTGAGCCTGGGAAGCCGAGGTTACATTGAGCTGAGATTGTGCCACTGCACTTCAGCCTGGGCGACACAGTAAGACCCTGTCTTTAAAAAAAAAAAAAAAAAGGTTATTACTGAATGAATAGTTTGCCATTCAATTTAAAAATAACCTTTGAATGAAACAAATATCAAACCAATTATAGAGACACAGCAAGAATTATTCTATTTTTGTACTTAAGGAATGGAATCACTATTCTTTTTATTTTATTTTTATTTATTATTTATTTATTTATTTATTTATTTTTTGAGATGGGGTCGCACTCTGTTACCCAGGCTGGAGTGCAGTGGCGAGATCTCAGCTCACTGCAACCTCTGCCTCCCGGGTTCATGCGATTCTCCTGCCTCAGCCTCCCAAGTAGCTGAGACTATAGGCGCATGCCACCAGCTAATTTTTGTATTTTTAGTAGAGGCAGAGTTTCACCATATTGGCCAGGCTGGTCTCGAACTCCTGACCTTGTGATTCACCCTCCTCGGCCTCCCAAAGTGGTGGGATTACAGGCGTGAGCCACTGTGCCTGGCTCTTTTTAATTATTTAATTTATTATTATTATTGTTTTTAAGAGACAGAGTCTCACTCAGTCACCCAGTCTGGAGTGCATTGGCGTGATCATAACTCACTGCAGCCTCAAACTCCTGGGCTCAAGCAGTCTTCTTGTTTTATTCCTAAGTAGTTAATGCTATAGTTGTGCACGATGATGCCTGGCTTATTTTTTAAAAAATTTTGTAGAGACAGGGTGTTACTGTGTTGCACAGATTGGTGTCAAACTGAAGTGCCTCAAACTCAAACTGCCTGAGCCTCCCAAAGCACTGGGATTACTTGAGCTACTCTTTTTAAATATGGAAATTGGAAAATCAAAACTGAACATACCTTTAAGTTTAAAACTCTGTTATTTGAGGATAATTTTAAACTTAAAGCAAGGTTGCAAGAAAATAGTACAAAGAGTTTCTAAGTTATCTCTCCCCTATCCCCCGGTCAGGATTCACCTAGTGTCAACTCCCTTCCTCATCCTTGCCCTGCCTGTCCCCGTTCACAGGTTTATTCACTCACTCATTATATATGCAATTTTTCTTAACCATCTGAGGATAATTTGCATATGTAATAGTCTCTTACCCCAAATATTATACTAAGAATATTGGTCTCTTAAATAACCGTAGTTCATTTATCAACTTAAGTGTATTAATATTGACAACACACTTTTATGTCTATTGTCCATATTCCAATTTTGTCAGTTGATCCAATAATATTCTTTATAGCATTTTCTTACCTCCAGCACAGGATTCAGTCTAGGATCAAATATTGCGTTTAGTTGTCATTTTCTTATAGCTTCCCTTAAAATCTGGACTGTTTACAGACTGTCTTTTGTGACATTGACACGTTTGAAAATACAGTACCCCTGAGATTGTGTGATCTGACTGTGCCACTACTAATAATAGTGAGTCACTACTAATAATAGTGAGCCACTAGTAGTGGCTCATAATAGTGAGCCACTAAAGGTTATTTTAAGTCTTTTTCTGTCCTTCATTTAAACTTGTCATGGGGAAAAAACAAATACTTAAATCATCTCAGCTTTTTAGCATTTGCATTTTACAATCAAAGTTATAGAATGAATTTTCTCGGTAATTTAATACATATTTAGTGCATCTGTAAAGACAATGTTGCAATCTAGATTTTCTGATTTATATTATGATCATGTGATTTTTTTTAATTTTGAATTTTTTTTGTTTTTTTTGCTTTTGATTTTTTTTTAAAGCTACACATTTGAAGTTTGATCAGCGTCTTGAGTGAATTTTTTTTATTTGTATAAATCTGTCTTCCTTCCTGGTAGCATTCTGCCACCTAGTGGAAATCTGTGTCCTCCAGCATATGTCTCAGAGTTTAGTTGGAATGCAAGATGCATTTTAATATATAAAAAATAGTTTAGAATCGTTGAGCTTCGTTGGTTGACATGTAATTCTTTACAACAGTGATCATCTTGTTTTAAAAACAAGAGTTTAGTGCAGATAAAATTCTTAGCAAATGAGGGCTTAGTAGATGTCTTAAATTGTTACTGAGTATTAAAACCTGCTCATCTTTCTCAACAAGAAGTACTCTACATTTATCTTCTTCATCAATGAAATTTTAACCAAAGCATACTATTTTTCCATCAGTCAATTTTTTTTTTGAGACAGAGTCTAGCTCTTGTCGCCCAGGCTGGAGTGCAGTGGTGCCATCTCGGCTCACTGCAACGTCCACCTCCTGGTTCAAGTGATTCTCCTGCCTCAGCCTCCCAAATAACTAGGATTACAGGCACCCGACACCATGGTCGGCTAAATTTTTATTTTTAGTAGAGATGGGGTTTCACCATGTTGGCCAGACAGGGTTTCACCATGTTGGTCAGGCTGGTCTCAAACTCCTGACCTCAGGTGATCCACCTGCCTCGACCTCCCAAAGTGCTGGGACTACAGGCATGAGCTACTGCGCCCTGCAAGATACACATTTTTAGTAGGACTTGAGGAACATTTCTGTCTTGGAGTTGTACATACATTCTGCATAATTCATATTAGAATATGAAATCTGAGGTTGTTTTCAGTATAGTCATTTATGAAAAAGAATATTGAGAATTATCTGTTTAGAGAAAGTAGTTCTGAATTAAAAGATGCAGTCATTCAGTCATATAACACCTTCATAGAGTCATGTATATTTTTTAATGTACTTATCTTATTTCTAATTATTCTGTCTTAGTTGCTGATGTATCTTCAAGATGAGTGGATTAGGAGAAAACTTGGATCCACTGGCCACTGATTCACGAAAACGCAAATTGCCATGTGATACTCCAGGACAAGGGTAGGTGACTTATTTCCTGGTGCTTTACCACACTTGTTTCCCTGCCTCTGCCTTTGTTTAAGGATAACATTTTAGCTTCTTGTCATTTACATTCTCTGGTTAGATTTTTTTGGTGGTTTCACTTCGTGGTAAATAGAGTGTTACTGATGAGATGGACATCTTTTTGATGTAATAGAAGTTTTTTTTTATTGCTGATTCAGTTAGAAGGTAGAATATTAACAATTTGCGGTACTATAAGAATTTCTGAATGGAAGGCGGGGTAGGAGTTACGAATAGATGACCAAGGTTATGTCATGTGTGTCCATGTGAAGAGACCACCAAACAGACTGTGTGTGAGCAACAAGGCTGTTTATTTCACCTGGGTGCAGGTGGGCTGAGTCTGAAAAGAGAGTCAGCAAAGGGTGGGTGGGATTATCATTAGTTCTTTTTTTTTTTTTGAGACGGAGTCTTGCTCTGTCGCCCAGGCTGGAGTGCAGTGGCGCGATCTCGGCTCACTGCAACCTCCGCATCCTGGGTTCATGCCATTCTCCTGCCTCAGCCTCTCTGAGTAGCTGGGACTACAGGCGCCCGCCACCACGCCCGGCTAATTTTTTGTATTTTTGGTAGAGACGGGGTTTCACCGTGGTCTCGATCTCCTGACCTCGTGATCCGCCCGCCTCGGCCTCCCAAAGTGCTGGGATTACAAGCATGAGCCACCACGCCCGGCCATCATTAGTTCTTATAGGTTTTGGGATAGGCAGTGAGTTAGGAGCAATGTTTTGCGGGCAGGGGGTAGATCTCACAAAGTACATTCTCAAGGGTGGGGAGAATTACAAAGAACCTTATTAAGGGTGGGGGAGATTACAAAGTACATGGATCAAGGTAGGGTGGGGCAGAAACAAATCACAGTGGTAGAATGTCATCAGTTAAGGCTATTTTCACTTTTGTGGATCTTCAGTTGCTTCAGACCATCTGGATGTATACGTGCAGGCTTAGGCTCAGAGGCCTGACAGTTATAAGTAAGAATCTTTGCTATCTTTTAAGAATGGGTTATAAGTTGATATTTTGTCATTTGTGAGGTTGCATCCTTTTTTTACCAAGTGAAATGAGAAGCTTAAAAATTAGAAACAAAATAATGTAATCTATACAACACTATAGCTTTTAAAGTATTTGCCAAAGTCAGTGTAAATTGAGGTTTAATGTGATAGTTGAAAAATATCAATCTACAATGAAGAAAACTTCATCATTAATAAGTAGCTACCACTGTTTTTGTTCTTATTTGTTAGTTGTTTTATTATCTCTAAGAAGTAAAGATGATTTATTCGTATTTTCTAGATGAAGTAACTGAGGCTAACTCTGCCCAAGGCCACCTAGCTAACAAAGATGGAACTGAATTTAGGTTTACATGAATCTCTATTATGTTGTACTAATTCTCCAAGACAGCATTTTTGATAGTTTATATTGGCTGAGTTTAGTTTGTTTACATATGAAAATAATAGGCCAGGTGTGGTGGCTCATGCCTGTAATCCCAGCACTTTGGGAGACCAGGGCGGGTGGATCACCTGAGGTCAGGAGTTCAAGTCCAGCCTGACCAACATGGTGAAACCTTGTCTCAACTAAAAATGCAAAAATTAGCCAGGTGTGGTGGCGCATGCCTGTAATCCCAGCTACTAGGGAGGCTGAGACAGAAGAATTGCCTGAATCCGGGAGGCGGAGATTGCATTGAGCCAAAGTCACACTATTGTACTCCAGCCTGGGCAACAAGAGCAAAACTCTGTCTCGAGGAAAAAAAAAAAAAAAAAAAAAGAAAGTAATAGTGTAGTAGTGTTGCATAGGGGCTGATTCTGCTAACAGCTCTTTTGTGATATGTATATTATGTCTCCTTTCCCCCCTTTCTACCCCTTTTCCCTTAGTCTTACCTGCAGTGGTGAAAAGCGGAGACGGGAGCAGGAAAGTAAATATATTGAAGAATTGGCTGAGCTGATATCTGCCAATCTTAGTGATATTGACAATTTCAATGTCAAACCAGATAAATGCGCGATTTTAAAGGAAACAGTAAGACAGATACGTCAAATAAAAGAGCAAGGTAATAAAAACACTCATGTCTTTTTGAACAGTGGTGGTTCCCAGCCTTTTTGGCACCAGGGACTGGTTTTGTGGAAGCCAGTTTTTCCATGACCTGGTAGAGGGGATGGTTTCAGGATGATTCAAGCACATTACATTTGTGGTGCACTTTATTTCTATTATGATTACATTGTAACATATAATGAAATAATTATACAACTCACCATAATATAGAAATCAGTGGGAGCCCTGAGCTTGTTTTCCTGCAGCTAGATGGGTCCATTTGGGGGTAATGGGAGAAGCTGACAGATCATAAGGCATTAGAGAATCATAAGGAGCACACAACCTAGATTCTTCGCATGTGGAGTTCACATTAGGATTTGCACACCTGTGAGAATCTAATGCTGCTTCTGAGCTGACAGGATGTAGAACTCAGGTGGTAATGTGAGCGATGGGGAGGGGCTGTTGTTAATATAGATGAAACTTTGCTCACTTGCCCACTGCTCACCTGCTGCTGTGGAGCCCCATTCCTAACAGGCCCCAGACTGATACTTGTGTGGGGGTCGGGGACCCCTGTTTTAGAAGGAACTTGTTGCTATATTTGCCTTTTTGCTCCTTTGTTTGGATAGAGACTGCAACTGATGGAGGCTAGCAAGTATGGGAATAGACAAATGTGTTGACCAGCTGTGCTTTTTGTTATTTATGTATTTATTTATTTTGAGACGGTGTCTCGCTTTGTCGCTCGGGCTGGAGTGCAGTGGTGCAATCTCAGCTCACCACAACCTCCACCTCCCAGGTTCAAGAGATTCTCCTGCCTCAGCCTCCCGAGTAGCTAGGATTACAGGCACCTGTCACCATGCCCAGCTAAGTTTTGTATTTTTAGTAGAGACAGGGTTTCGCCATGTTGGCCACGCTGGTCTGA
This sequence comes from Hylobates moloch, assembly GCF_009828535.3. Classification (NCBI taxonomy): domain Eukaryota; kingdom Metazoa; phylum Chordata; class Mammalia; order Primates; family Hylobatidae; genus Hylobates; species Hylobates moloch. The sequence continues at coordinate 13,153,767 of NW_026652296.1, read as the reverse complement.
AACTCCTGACCTCGGGTGATCCACCCGCCTCAGCCTCCCAGAGTTCTGGGATTACAGGCATGAGCCACCGCGCTGGGCCTCCAGCTATGCTCTTTAGAAATGGTTAACAGACAATTCCCTGTTATTTGGTATTTCTTTTTCAGGAAGCTGTGGGATAGTACATTTAGTAGTGAAACGATTTAGGTATCTTCTGGCTTCCTGGGTAACTATGAAGTTTAGTTTTGATGTTATAATATTGTAGCATCATTCTCTTATGAGGAAATGTTTTGTATGTATGTATGGGCATGTGCATGTGTATCTTTATGTCTCTTCTGGGGACTATTCGAAGGTGATTTAATCTATAACCGATAGTGGGTTACTTGTTATACCACCTTCTGTCTTTTCAGGAAAAACTATTTCCAATGATGATGATGTTCAAAAAGCCGATGTATCTTCTACGGGGCAGGGAGTTATTGATAAAGACTCCTTAGGACCGCTTTTACTTCAGGCAAGTATAAAGATTTTAACTGTCCAGTAAGCTGTGTTGCCCGTTGGTTTATTATAAAGCTATAAGAAATCGATGAAATTTTGGTTAGGAAATGAGAACAAAAAGAAAGCATTTTTTTCTTTGAGACAGTTCAGTATTCTGAATATGATGGTAAAATGCTCTTATATTTACAATACACATAATTCAGGAAGCCTTGCCCCCCTAGTAAAAATATAGTTGCAAACTGAGAAACCACACATATACAAACATAAAAATATAAGCAAGCAGGAAAGGAAAGGTAACCTATAATTTCACAGAGATATTTGGGTACAAATGGCCCTTCATATCCATGGGTTTTGCACCACAGATTTGGAGGCTGGGGAAGAAATAAAAAATAATGTTAAAACAATAAAAAAAAAACCCTCAGTGTAATGACTATTTATATAGCATTTACATTGTATTAGGTATTATAAGTAATCTAGAGATGATTTAAAGTATATTGGAATATATGCATAGGCTATAGGCAAATACACCATTTTATATTGCAGACTTGGGCATCCTCGGATTTTGCTATCTTTGGGAGGTCTTGGAACCAATCTTACACAGATACTGGGGTATGATGACTGTATGTTTCAGCTCAGACATTTTTGGTGAATTTTTGCATGATTGATCACATGGCACGCTATGGTTTTATATTCTTGAGGAATTGTTAAGACTTAAAAATGTGCATTGTATTTGTTTAGGGGCTGAAGCCCTTCATAAGGTTAACTTGTCAACTTCTTTTTGTTTCAGGTAGTTTGTTCCAACTACTTTTAGTTGATCAGTTTTGAAATTCCTCTTTGTAAATTCTCATTAAGGAATAGTATAGCAGTTTCTGTAGCTTGATTTGGCATCAAAAGGAAAAATGGAAAGAGCTAAGGATGCTTTTCTCATTTTTAAAAGCTCCTTTGAAGATATAATTCTTTAAAAATTAGGTTAGACATTAATTCAGATTTCATGCTGAACATATTTATGTATACACTCCCCCACCCCCAATTCTTCTTCTTCTTCTTTTTTTTCCCCCCAATAACGCCTGTAGTAATGGTGCTAATGTTAGTAGCAATGGTGGCTTATAGTTGTTTGCAGTAATTAAGTCAGCAGTAGTTTTTACACATTCTGCTTACTACTATGGCTGCTGTTTGCTGATACTACCATAACAAAATGCCACAGACTTGGTTAGGTTAAACCAAATAAATTTATTTCCTACCAGTGTTGGAGGCTGGAAGTCCAGGATCAAGGTGTCAGCAGGATTGCATTCTCCTTGGCTTGTCACTGTGTTTTCCCATGGCCTTTTTCTCTGCGTGCACATTCCTGGTGTCTTTCTCTCCCCATATAGGATACCAGTCATATTGGATTAGGGTCCCCACCGTTATGACCTCATTTATCTTTAATTACCTCCTTGAAGGTCTTGTTTCCAAATACAAGTGACATTGATGGTTAGAGTTTCAATTTAAGAATTAGAGGCCGGGCGCGGTAGCTCACGCTTGTAATCCCAGCACTTTGGGAGGCCGAGGCGGGCGGATCATGAGGTCAGGAGATCGAGACCACGGTGAAACCCCGTCTTTACTAAAAATACAAAAAATTAGCCGGGCGTGGTGGCGGGCGCCTGTAGTCCCAGCTACTCGGAGAGGCTGAGGCAGGAGAATGGCGTGAACCCGGGAGGCGGAGCTTGCAGTGAGCCGAGATTGTGCCACTGCACTCCAGCCTGGGCGACAGAGCGAGACTCCGTCTCAAAAAAAAAAAAAAAAAAAAAAAAAGAGAGGGAGGAGGATACAATTCAGTCCATAACAGCCTGTATTAACATATCCTATTTTAGGCATTGGATGGTTTCCTATTTGTGGTGAATCGAGACGGAAACATTGTATTTGTGTCAGAAAATGTCACACAATACCTGCAATATAAGCAAGAGGACCTGGTTAACACAAGTGTTTACAATATCTTACATGAAGAAGACAGAAAGGATTTTCTTAAAAATTTACCAAAATCTACAGGTAGGCTCTTAATGTGTATTTTCTAAATAGGTTAAATTTTTTTCCTTGACCATTTGTTAGAAAATTGAATGTCTCTTTTAGGAAGTCAAGTGATCAAATGAGGGTAGGAAGGCATGTGATTTAATAGCAAAATTTTCACATATGGAGTCAGTGAATTAAAAATTTGGTATACATTTTAAGAGGCATATAGTTACAAAATATGCAGTGAGATTTCTGTTAAAGTTGAAATTATTCGCATGTTTTGTATATTGCCAGCCTGAAATGTTAGTATAGATATAACTATGGAAAACATGCATAATGAGAAAATGCAGCTTGAATTCTTGATGATGGTCATAGAATGAGTTACCAGCTTTTTAAAATGTCATTTCAATTTGTTTTCCAAAGTTAATGGAGTTTCCTGGACAAATGAGACCCAAAGACAAAAAAGCCATACATTTAATTGCCGTATGTTGATGAAAACACCACATGATATTCTGGAAGACATAAACGCCAGTCCTGAAATGCGCCAGAGATATGAAACAATGCAGTGCTTTGCCCTGTCTCAGCCACGAGCTATGATGGAGGAAGGGGAAGGTAAGAGCTATCATATGTTATGTTCATGAAACAAATAGTGGCCATACTTGGAGTTTTGAAACTTGTGTTGTAACCCATCTTACTGAATTCCATGTCCTTGCTTGCCTATTGAACATATATATCCAAAAGTTAAGTATAATCCTTACCAGGGTGAATTTTTTATTGTAGATTTGCAATCTTGTATGATCTGTGTGGCACGCCGCATTACTACAGGAGAAAGAGCATTTCCATCAAACCCTGAGAGCTTTATTACCAGGCATGATCTTTCAGGTAAAAACTCTTCTCTCTCTCTCTCTCTCTGTGTATACGTACATTTTTATTTTGGAAATTTTTGTAAATGTTACTATTTTTAATCTGTACTATCATAGAAATGTATACCTACTGTTATGAGTGTTTTATGTATATCATTTTTCATGTTGCTTATGCAACCTTAAAAGAATTTCACTAAAATTCTTGGCATTTGAGTTGGGTATGTTTGGCATTTTAAATCCCCCAAATAAATTAAAAAACAAATTTAGGGGCACCTGGTTTTCTCTCCAAATGGCATTTTGTGTCAGAATTTAGTATTTCTTTAACTTCAAGCCCATTTGTCATAAAGAAGCAGTGTTTAAAAAAATTATAAGTAATTTAATGAGAATTATTGGGAGTAATTCCTTTTTTTTTTTTTTTTTGAGACGGAGTCTTGCTCTGTTGCCCAGGCTGGGGTGCAATGGTGCGATCTTGGCTCACTGCAACCTCCACTTCTTGGGTTCAAGTGATTTTCCTGCCACAGCCTCCCAAACAGTTTGGACTACAGGCACATGCCACCATGCCCGGCTAATTTTTGTATTTTTAGTAGAGACGGGGTTTCACCATGTTGTCCAGGCTGGTCTCGAACTCTTGACCTCAAGTGATTCGCCTGCCTCAGCCTCCCAAAGTGCTGGGATTACAGTTGTGAGCCACTGTGCCTGGCCGGAAGTAATTCTTGACATCAACCTGAGTTTCAGTCTTGGTCTGCCATTTTTTAATCATAGAAATAAAAAATTAAAGACATCGTGGTTGATAAGATGCATTAATGAAATTAAACACTGTGGCAATATTATTTTTATTTACCTTCAGGGTTACTCTTATGGTCACCTAAGTGTAAATGGGGATGCCAAGGGTTTGTCATATATGCCCCATTTGGGATAAAGAAACAGAAGCTTGGTGACAGAGATTGGGTTATTGTCCAAGATCATGGCTAATAAGAAAATTTATAGTTGAGTCTGCCTGACTTAGCCTGTATTCTTTGCTCTGTGTAACACTAATTTTACAATGTGGACCTTTAACAAGTGATATAAAAATGGAGTAGGTATACATAAAATATAGCTATCGCTATTACATATGGATGTGTGTGTGTTTGTAATATGTATATATAATATACATAAAGCAGAATATTTTTAAAGAAATATTACTATCTTTGCAGTCATTCAACCATTTTATGCCATCAGTAACCTATCTTCAGGATTTTTGAGATTAATTTTCACAATTAAAAAGAAGTAGCAAAGGATTATTTTGACAATTCAAAGCACAATCTTGTTTACGCTGATGGATATTACTTTTTTTTTTTTTGAGACAGAGTCTTGCTCTGTCATGCCCAGGCTGGAATGCAATGGCATGATCTCGGCTCACTGCAACCTCTGCCTCCTGGGTTCAAGCGATTCTCCTGCCTCAGCCTCCCGAGTAGCTGAAATTACAGGCGCCCATCACCATGCCTGGCTAATTTTTTGTATTTTTAGTAGAGACAGGGTTTCACCATGTTGGTCAGGCCGGTCTCAAACTCCTGACCTCAGGTAATCCGCCTGCCTCGGCCTCCCAAAGTGCTGGGATTACAGGCATGAGCCACCACGCCCGGCTGTATATTACTTTATATTTGAACGTTTTCTCTGTATTAACTCCCCTCAGATAAACATAGTGACAGCAATTGTTATATATTATTTTATCCTTTTAGAGTGGGTCTTTCTCTGCACCTCCTATGGTTTGGCAGTGTTAATTTTCTACTTGAATAGCCATGTTTTACATTTGTTAATGAAAATACTAAATAAAATATCTTTAAGCAGTTTAGCAAGTAGCATCTTTGAAAATTATCTCGTCAGTATATAAAAGTGATACATGTTTATTACAAAAGTTGGAAATTACCAAGCATGAAAGAAAACAGGATATGATGGAGAAAAAAATTGCCAAGCAAGAAAGATCAAATGCTTTGTGTGATTAACATCATTTAAAACTGAGATCCTACTTACCGTAGTTACAGTTAATGCCTTCCAGTGGCTATCTCTTATTTTATAGGAGGCTTATTGCACTCAACACAATACTTGTTTTGACCTCTGGAGATATTTTATCTTCTGTCCCTGATGTGTTTCATTTAATATATTTTTATGAACATCTGTTTTGTATTTGTCATGTGGCCCAGGGCTAAACTCAGGGGAGGTGGTTGAGGACAAATCATCTCTATTTTGGGCACGAGTGCACAGGTATTTACTCTTTCCCAGAATGCATTTATCCCTTTTCCCTAGTCTCCACCTGCTACTAATAAGATTTTTGGTCACCATTAAAATTCTGAATTTTAAACAGATTATTGGACTGGTGGTTTATCTCCGTCAGCTTATTCAATATTACTGCCTTTTAAATCTCCAGTAGCTTTTGCAGAATTACTTTTCACTATGAAGCCCCATGAGTTTTCCCAAACCAAACTTGGTTTTCTTCAGTATATTTTCTAATGAATATGTCATAGAAAGGATAAATACATTGGCAAGAATTTTTTTTTTTTTTTGAGACGGAGTCTTGCTCTGTTGCCCAGGCTGGAGTGCAGTGGCGAGATCTCGGCTCACTGCAACCTCTGCCTCCCAGGTTCAAACCATTCTCCTGCCTCAGCCTCCCGAGTAGCTGGGACTACAGGTACATGCCACCACACTTGGCTAATTTTTTGTATTTTTAGTAGAGATGGGGTTTCACCATGTTAGCCAGGATGGTCTCGAACTCCTGACCTCATGATCCACCCACCTCGGCCTCCCAAAGTGTTGGGATTATAGGCGTGAGCCACCACGCCTGGCCTGGGCAAGCCTTTTCTATGTCTTTCCTAATTTGTCTGGAGTCAGTTTATTGCCCACTTCTTTCAAGTTATTTGTCTGTACCTTTTGGGTCACGACTTCCATCATCATTGGGATTTGGCATATCTGTTGGTGCTGGGCATAAGAGATTGCCCAAATCTGATTATTGCATTTCTTAGTAAAACCTACACAAAACAGATAACTTGGCAATCTTGACATCAGCAGGAGCTTCATATGAAGTCTGCCATATTTAACCATGGAGCATATTTTGTCATAGAAAAGATTACTGAGGATGTCCAGGTCAAAAACTATGTGACCAGTTATTATGGCTTGGATCATTCTGTCTGCATTCAAAGACATAGAAAAGGCCTGAAAGCTGATCCAAGACCAGCCATGGAAGCTGGTCACATGGCTTTTGACCTGGATATCCTCAGTAATTAGTCTGAATTTTCTAAGGGCAGTTTCATCATTATGCAGATCAGCAAGGTTCATTTCAAAAACAGTTCTTGAGGCCATCAGATGCAGTTTTGGTTCCTTGAGCCCTTTTGACTAGTTTGTTACCAGTTAAACATAGCTGGTGCTTTCACATCATATCAGTCTTTTTTAGGAAATGGATTAACCACTTTCTTCTCTGCTCCCGTTCTGCCACTTTTTCTAAGGCACTTGCTTTTGCCAACCACCCTAGTGCTGCTTAGAGTGAAAAGGCCTAGACATTTTTTAAGGACCATCTGTTGTCATGAAACCTTCTTTAATTTCGTAGTATTTTTGAGTATGTATATTTGGTGTCTCCACTGTATTTGATATTAAGCAACAGTTGTCAGAAGCTTCCAGCATTGTAGAAATGAGTATTTGGTTAACCCTCCAAGTTTAGGTATTAAGTGTACAAAAATGTGATCATCTCTCAGATGCAAAGAATTGTCCCTGTTGGCTCTTTAAGCAGATATTTTCTCTTGCTTATAGTTGTAGGGACAGAATCTCTTTGGACAAACAACTTTCCTCATAGGTGTTATTTTTTCCCTTTACACGAAACTGAACTTAAGGTTATCTGGACATGTTATGTTCAGTACATTCAGAAAGTAAAAGGAGTTTGTGTGATATATATTCTGTACAGCATTTGGGAAAACACTGGTTTTCTACACTGCCACACCACTTCTGACCCCAGATGTATTTTTTTCTACACTAACCAGTGCTCTGTCTGACATAAGCTGGGTGCCCTACAATTTTAGTTTGGACAGTTTCTACCTGGGTTTAGCATTAGATCTTACAAGTTTAAGAGTTCAGTCCCACAAAACTGCCTGTACTTCACTTCACATGCCAGTTGCAAGTCCTGGCCTTCTGACTGACTGGCTATAAATTGGGCTTCTGATCCTCTCCTTAGGTTTGATGATTTGCTAGAATGGCTCAAGAAATCCGGAAATGCTTTACTCAGGTTTACTGGTTTCTTATGAAGGATACAACTCAGGGATATCTCAATGGGAGAAATGTATAGGACAAGGTATCAGGGGGTGGGGATGAGGTTTATAGCCTTCCCAGCACCTTAATGTGTTCATCCTTTGGAAGCTCATCAAATCTCTTGTTCAAGAGGTTTTTTTTGTTGTTTTTTTTTTTTAATTGGAGATGGAGTCTTGCTCTGTTGCCTAGGCTGGAGTGCAGTGGCACGATCTCGGCTCACTGTAATCTCTGCCTCCCGGGTTCAAGCAGTTCTCCTGCCTCAGCCTCCCAAGTAGCTGGGATTACAGTACGTGCCACCATGCCCAGCTAAGTTTTGTATTCTTAGTAGAGACAGGGTTTCACCATGTTGACCAGGCTGGTCTCAAACTCTTGACCTTGTGATCTGCCTGCCTTGGCCTCCCAAACTGCTGGTATTACAGACGTGAGCCAGTGTTCCTGGCCCAAGAGTTTTTTTTTTTTTTTTGAGATGGAGTCTCATTCTGTCGCCAGGCTGGAGTGCAGTGGCATGATCTTGGCTCACTGCAACCTCCGCCTGCCAGGTTCAAGCGATTCTCCTGCCTCACCCTCCCGAGTAGCTGGGACTACAGGCACACGCCCCCACGCCCAGCTAATTTTTGTATTTTTAGTAGAGATGGGGTTTCACCATGTTGGCCAGGATGGTCTCGATATCTTGACCTTGTGATCCGCCTGCCTTGGCCTCCCAAAGTGCTGGGATTACAGACGTGAGGCACTGCGCTAGGCCAAGAGTTTTTTGTAGAATTTAATCACCAGGCTCTCCTTCCTCCCTCATGCCCCATTCCTGGAGGTTAGTAGATGGAACTACTAACAGAAAGTTCCAATCCTTTAATTACTTGGTCTTTCTGATTACCAGCTCCATCCTGAGGTGATCTAGAGACCCCACCCTAAGTCACCTCATTAGCATAAATTGAGGTGTGTCCCAAAGGGGCTCTTTATGAATAACTTGAAAATACTTTTATTACTCAGGAAATTCTGAGGATTTTACACAGGGGCTCTGTGCTAGAAATCTGACAAAGACCAAATGTATTATTATACTCTTTAGCAGAACATATAGGGAGAATCCTGTGGTGCTATGTCTTAAGGAGAAAAGCTCTGGATATAGTAGAAATTTGGATTAGAGAAGGTGGAGCAAAGATTTAATATCTTTTATTTTATTCTCCAGTGCTAACCCATGTGTAGGCAGCCAGTAAATACTTGTGGGCTGGATATAAGTCTTTTTTTCCTTTTTCTGTTTAATAGGAAAGGTTGTCAATATAGATACAAATTCACTGAGATCTTCCATGAGGCCTGGCTTTGAAGATATAATCCGAAGGTGTATTCAGAGATTTTTTAGTCTAAATGATGGGCAGTCGTGGTCCCAGAAACGTCACTATCAAGAAGGTAAAGAATTTTGGGGTTGATTCTTCCTATTTTATTCTTTAGAGACAGGGCTTGCTATCTTGCCCAGGCTGGACTTGAACTCCTGGGTTTAATTGACCCTTCTGTCTCAGCTTCTGATAGCCAAGACTGCAGGTGCACACCACCATACCTGGTTTTGGGGTTGATTCTTGATCTTGTTTGTCATTATGTTTGGTATACACATGACTGTAGTTGCTGTTTTGTTGGTGAGGGGTAGGAAAATGATTCCTGAGTGTTCTTATTTTACCCTGTTGATGATTTTGGTGCAGATCCAGTCTTTCCTTGGATTTTTAGAAATGCACTTGAAATATATTTCCTCCCTGTCCCCTCCTATACATATTTGTTTTGCTGACTGTAGTTACCAGTAATGGGATATTTTCCCCAACAGCTTATCTTAATGGCCATGCAGAAACCCCAGTTTATCGATTCTCATTGGCTGATGGAACTATAGTGACTGCACAGACAAAAAGCAAACTCTTCCGAAATCCTGTAACAAATGATCGACATGGCTTTGTCTCAACCCACTTCCTTCAGAGGTAATGATAGATTACTGTGTATTCTAATACGAAATGCAGCAGTGTTCTCAAAATGCTTTATTATTAAAGTAAAAAGGGAAGGGACAAAATGAGACAAAATTTAGGAAGGTTATTGGGTTTGATGAAATGAGTTTAGATTCCTGGATTATGATATGTTTAAGGTTGTATTTTTATGTGGGAGTGATTATTTATTAAATACTTTACAAGAAAGCTAGGTGATGGGAAGGCTAATGGGTGGATGAAAAGAGCATATAAAATCTGATTACATGTCTTACCATTCATTTCTGATGATGTGTATTGCTTTGGGGACTGCATTTAAAATTTGAGGGTAAACTTTAAGAATAAAGGTAGTTACTGTCTGTGTTGGTAGTGGCAAATAAGAAATGCATGAAGGGGAGGATATTCACCCATTAATTATCTTGAGTAATTTGCAGGTACCTCCAAGTGAAGCCCTAGATAATATGGCAACTCTAATAAAGCCCACCTGAAACTCCAGTTAACATAGCTGTTGGTCTTTCATAATACTACAGTGGTCTCACTCATAGATTCTGTGGCTTACTGAAAAATATGTTACTAGGTAAATAATTGATCGATATGTAGATTGGAACTGTCACTAGGTATTGGAATGCTGCCTAAAAAGTTAAGTTCCTGGGTAGTTAATTCATCCCATTTTTTTTTTATTCCCTCTCCCTCTTTCTTCCTTTCTTTCTTTTTTTTTTTTTAAACAGAGACAGGGTCTTGATCTGTCACCCAGGCTGGTGTGCAGTAGTGCCATCGCAGCTCACTGCAACCTCGAACTCCTGGGCTCAGGCGATCCTCCCACCGCAGCCTCCTGAGTAGCTAGGACTACAGATCTGTGTCACTATGCCTGGCCAATGTTTAAATTTTTTGTAGAGACATGATCTCGCTGTGTTGCCCAGGTTGGTTTCAAACTCCTGAGCTCAAGTAATCCTCCTGCCTCAACTTCCCAAAGTGCTGGGAATATAGGTGTTAGCTACTGTAGCTGGCTGGTTTTTTAAAATTTTATTTTATTTTAAATCTGATTAAAGGCTTTCATGCATGCTTAGAATTTTTTAGTAAAAGTTTGATGTTTGTTTTGCAGAGAACAGAATGGATATAGACCAAACCCAAATCCTGTTGGACAAGGGATTAGACCACCTATGGCTGGATGCAACAGTTCGGTAGGCGGCATGAGTATGTCGCCAAACCAAGGCTTACAGATGCCGAGCAGCAGGGCCTATGGCTTGGCAGACCCTAGCACCACAGGGCAGATGAGTGGAGCTAGGTACGGGGGTTCCAGTAACATAGCTTCATTGACCCCTGGGCCAGGCATGCAATCACCTTCTTCCTACCAGAACAACAACTATGGGCTCAACATGAGTAGCCCCCCACATGGGAGTCCTGGTCTTGCCCCAAACCAGCAGAATATCATGATTTCTCCTCGTAATCGTGGGAGTCCAAAGATAGCCTCACATCAGTTTTCTCCTGTTGCAGGTATTTGTGTTGACATTTCCTGTTTTTTTTTCTTTTTAAGTAATTATTCTTTCTATACTACTGTAATTCTTGTAAAGTTAATCTATTTTATAATAGAAACTTTGAAAAATTAAGTTGTATTTTGTTACAGTGTCTGGTAGTCTAATTATTCTCCTAAATTTTTTTCAAATTCAGGTGTGCACTCTCCCATGGGATCTTCTGGCAATACTGGGAACCACAGCTTTTCCAGCAGCTCTCTCAGTGCCCTGCAAGCCATCAGTGAGGGTGTGGGGACTTCCCTTTTATCTACTCTGTCATCGCCAGGCCCCAAATTGGATAACTCTCCCAATATGAATATAACCCAACCAAGTAAAGTAAGCAGTCAGGACTCCAAGAGTCCTCTGGGCTTTTATTGTGACCAAAATCCAGTGGAGAGTTCAATGTGTCAGTCAAATAGCAGAGATCACCTCAGTGACAAAGAAAGTAAGGAGAGCAGTGTTGAGGGGTCAGAGAATCAAAGGGGTCCTTTGGAAAGCAAAGGTCATAAAAAATTACTGCAGTTACTTACCTGTTCTTCTGATGACCGGGGTCATTCCTCCTTGACCAACTCCCCCCTAGATTCAAGTTGTAAAGAATCTTCTGTTAGTGTCACCAGCCCCTCTGGAGTCTCCTCCTCTACACCTGGAGGAGTATCCTCTACATCCAATATGCATGGGTCACTGTTACAAGAGAAGCACCGGATTTTGCACAAGTTGCTGCAGAATGGGAATTCACCAGCTGAAGTAGCCAAGATTACTGCAGAAGCCACTGGGAAAGACACCAGCAGCATAACTTCTTGTGGGGACGGAAATGTTGTCAAGCAAGAGCAGCTAAGTCCTAAGAAGAAGGAGAATAATGCACTTCTTAGATACCTGCTGGACAGGGATGATCCTAGTGATGCACTCTCTAAAGAACTACAGCCCCAAGTGGAAGGAGTGGATAATAAAATGAGTCAGTGCACCAGCTCCACCATTCCTAGCTCAAGTCAAGAGAAAGACCCTAAAATTAAGACAGAGACAAGTGAAGAGGTAATTTGTTTTCTGTATATTTCAGCTCATATTTCATCATTTTTCTGTGTTAGATATGTGATATAAAAATTCTTCCATTTTAGGTTTATTTAAAGGAAGTTAAATCTTTAACTGTCATTTCTTTATAATTATTTTGGGTGTCAGTAAAATTATGATGTAATTTAGAAATAACAGATGTGTATGTTTTCAGATGTGACTATAACTCTTTAGTAGCCAATATGAAATTTTTTCGTGGAGGTGTTTATTGCTGGAATGGGCAGATTGGGTCATTAAGAGAATGGTAGAAGTAATCAGGAAAAAAAAACCTAATTTTTATTTTAAGGTAAAATCAAGTTTCATGCACAAGATGACATTCTGTATAAGCATTTCCCAAACTTATAGGATATATTAATATGCACTTGAGCAAATGAAAGGCTTAAAGTTAGGATGTGGGCTTAACTACTGTTCACCAAATTTATTGACTGAAGCCCTTTTTAGAGCATGCCTATGAACATCCCAGCTTGCTGCTTTTATTATTAATCACCCTTATTTTCAGAAGGTATGTGTAGATGCAGATATCTGTTAGCTAATTATCAGTGCACTGCTAGTGACTAATGTTACCTGCAAAATATTTTACAGTTTGAGAATTAAATGTCTTGTGTAAATTTAAAAAATGCCCCTTTGAAAGGACCAAATGTAGTGATTTAATCTCAGAGGAGGAAGATTAGAGATGGGGGTCATAATAAACTGGCCTTTAAGGTGGGCATTATCATTGTAAGTAGTTTTTGTATTTTACTTGCTTCTATTTCATGTATCATTTTTTCTGATGGGTATGTTATACCTGTGTGTCTAGTAATGTATACAGGTTAATTTTTAAAACTTTATTTTCAGGGATCTGGAGACTTGGATAATCTAGATGCTATTCTTGGTGATCTGACTAGTTCTGACTTTTACAATAATTCCGTATCCTCAAATGGTAGTCATCTGGGGACTAAGCAACAGGTGTTTCAAGGAACTAATTCTCTGGGTAAGAATGAACTAGGTTTTGTTTTTGCTGCCTTTGAAACTTTTCTGCATACCTGTAAACACTCTTACACTAAGACCAGGATATAAATAGCATTTATAACTTCAGAACATATATTCTGCCTCTGTTTTCTATACTAATTTATATTGTATGTGCTTTAGAAAGCTTTTTGAACATTTTCCTGTTTTTTAAAAATTACTTTTAAATAAATTTCCCACTTCTAACTAATATGCCAGTAATCATGGCACTTATAGAAAAATGTTCATCTTTGATTATTCCAGGTGAGTACTGTAAGTACTAGGGCATATATTTTTCTTAGCCACAGAGAATTGGATTAAAAAGCAACTCAAACTCCAGATTAAAACCTGTCCATTGGTATTTTAACAGAATCTTGTCATTTAATTAAGATAGTTTTCTTCTTTGGTGTTTGCTGGTTCTTATCTAGCCCCTCTCCTGTTGCTGTGTGTTTACTTCGTCAGTTTAACAAAGGTAGGCTGGGTATGGTGGCTCACATCTGTGGTCCCAGCTACTCGGGAGGCTAAGGCATGAGAATCGCTTGAACCTGGGAGGCAAAGGTTGCAGTGAGCCAAGATCGCACCACTGCACTCCAGCCTGGGTGACAGAGTGAGACTCCGTCTCAAAGAAACAAACAAAAAAACAAAGATATATTGTGTGTATCAATTGAAAAGGCAGCATTCACAATTATTCAGAATGGTCATTATTCATTTTCAGTAGCATTATTTCTTAAACTAGAATGGATAGATCAATTAGAGTGGGGGGAAAGAAGGAAAAAAACAAGGTTAGAAGGGGATTTTACATTTTATTTCTTTTCGATCAGAAGGCAACTTATCTGGTTAAGTTGATCATTAAAATTATAAACAGTATACTTAAGTACAAACATGCAAGAACCTTCAGGAGCTTGGAACATTTGTGAATTTTTCAATATTAAGTGACGCAGCGTATCAGTGACCATATCAGGCTACAGAAGAGTTCTCAGTACTTCAGCCGACATGGAGATTGTTGTTTCTACTTTATTTGGAATATGAGACCTTTTTCTGGCTGGCAGGGGGGCGGGGGGGGTGGTGGTGGTGGGTGAGGGCTAGTACTTATTTTGTAAAGGAAGACAATGTTTGTTTTTGTAAGAAAGACATTCTTGGGTGAGGAGTGGTGATATTTGTGTTTTGTACTTCATTATTTATGTATTAAATCACCAAGAAATATTTTTGTATTATGTTTTCAACAGGTTTGAAAAGTCCACAGTCTGTGCAGTCTATTCGTCCTCCATATAACCGAGCAGTGTCCCTGGATAGCCCTGTTTCTGTTGGCTCAAGTCCTCCAGTAAAAAATATCAGTGCTTTCCCCATGTTACCAAAGCAACCCATGTTGGGTGGGAATCCAAGAATGATGGATAGTCAGGAAAATTATGGCTCAAGTATGGGTATGTTATTTCTAATTAGTATGTATGATTATTTTGGGAAAAGCGTATTTAAAATACTTAAAGCCATCTGAATAATTGGGAGTAAATAATAACTTTTTGAATAACGTTAGTATGTTTCTTCCATGAATATCCTTCATTTATTCTATGTCTTGCTTATGTAAACTCTTAAAGAGTCTTTTGGTCTATGACATTTTCCAACCTGTTGAATACATGAGAATAGTGGCCTATGTCTCCACAGTTGGCCAGCCCTTTTTTTACCATGACAAAGTGCTGTTTTGTCAAGGCTGATGTTGTGTATAATGGCTGTACTTATATGGTATAAGAAGGATTTCATTATAATATGGAAAAGACCTAAATATGGCTACCTGTTTTAGGTGGACCAAACAGAAATGTGACTGTGACTCAGACTCCTTCCTCAGGAGAATGGGGCTTACCCAACTCAAAGGCTGGCAGAATGGAACCTATGAATTCAAACTCCATGGGAAGACCAGGAGGAGATTATAATACTTCTTTACCCAGACCTGCACTGGGTGGCTCTATGCCCACGTTGCCTCTTCGGTCTAATAGCATACCAGCTGCGAGACCAATATTGCAGCCGCAGCAACAGCAGCAGCAGATGCTTCAAATGAGTAAGTGTCCCCCCTCCTCACTTCATGAAAAAAGAAAGTTAGATGCTTCAGGATAATTTTTGCTCTTATTTGAGAATTTGTGCTTTCTTTTTGCTCCCCCAGGGCCTGGTGAAATCCCCATGGGAATGGGGGCTAATCCCTATGGCCAAGCAGCATCATCTAACCAATTGGGTTCCTGGCCCAATGGCATGTTGTCCATGGAACAAGTTCCTCATGGCACTCAAAATAGGTGGGGCGTTATTTTGTGACTCTGTAGAAAATCTCAGCATTGAGTAGTTTAGAAAAGAGTTGGAGCACAGAAGCAAATGTGAAAGAGAATGAGAATTCCTTGTAATTGAGGTACTTGGTTGCCAGCTGGGCATTTCTCATGTAACTCTGTGTAAAAATGAGGCTGAGGCAGTAAGCAGTGCATGTGGCATTCACAGGAGAGGGAGGAGATACAACCATGTTGTCCAGCCATTAGGGCCATTCAGTGGCCAAACCTCTGAGAGCCTCTCTGTGAGATGATTGTCTCTCTAGTCCCATGGGGGGGGGGCGGGGGAAGATAAGTACATGTTTCTAGTGGTTTTATAAATGTTCTTCAGAGGGTTAGCCTCAGGTTTCCAGAAAATTAAACTTTTTTTTAAAAACTTTTTTTTCTCCCCAACCACCTGCTGCCTATTGAGAAAATTCTTTTAAGGATTGGCTAATTGTTTTCTAAAATTATTTTAAACATTTCAGTGACGATAGTGAAATAACTATATAGCATCTTTAAAAGTTTTCATAAAATGAAGATTGTAGGCCTGGTGCAGTGGCTCACGCCTGTAATCCCAGCACTTTGGGTGGCCGAGGTGCGTGGATCATGAGGTCAGGAGATCGAGACTATCCTAGCTAACAAGGTGAAACCCCCGTCTCTACTAAAAATACAAAAAAAAAAAAAAAAAATTAGCCAGGGGTGGTGGTGGGTGCCTGTAGTCCCAGCTACTCAGGAGGCTGAGGCAGGAGAATGGCGTGAACCCGGGAGGTGGAGCTTGCAGTGAGCTGAGATTACGCCACTGCACTCCAGCCTGGGCAACAGAGTGAGACTCCATCTCCAAAAAAAAAAAAAAAATTGTAGATTGTATTTCATTTTTATTTAGCTTAGTAACTTACTTGCATAGAAGAGGCCACTGTCAATGTCAGCTCTAACAGAAATTCTACAGTAAGTTAAGCAAGGAAAATAAAAATGAACTGATCTGTTGAGCAGACAGTGATGTAACTATGAATTTATTTGAATGCTTCTGTACTCTATGAGTTTATTTGAATGCTTCTCTACTGTATATGAATTTATTTGAATGCTTCTCTACTCAGTAGAGAGCAAATAGTGTCAAGTTAACAGAACTTTTCTGAGGCAGGATAAATGTTTAACTTCATGCCCTTGTATTTGTTGGAGAACTGAGGCAACTTGCTGTGGGTGTATGGGGTTTGTGTTACACTTGCCAATATGAGCTCTGTGGGTCAGGTGTGACAAAGTGATTTTGGTATTTCTCCAGACTCCCGTCAGTGATAGCTCAACATTTCTTTTTTTTTTTTTTTTTTTTTTTTTTTGAGACGGAGTCTCGCTCTGTTGCCCAGGCTGGAGTGCAGTGGTGCGATCTCAGCTCACTGCAAGCTCTGCCTCCCAGGTTCATGCCATTCCCACCTCAGCCTCCCGAGTAGCTGGGACTACAGGCGCCCACCACCACACCTGGCTAATTTTTTGTATTTTTAGTAGAGACAGGGTTTCACCATTCACAGGATGGTCTCGATCTCCTGACCTCGTGATCCGCCCGCCTCGGCCCCCCAAAGTGCTGGGATTACAGGCGTGAGCCACCGTGCCCAGCCATAGCTCAACATTTCTATCTTTCCTTTTACTCTTTTGATTTCCCTAATTTTCAAGTATTATAATTATTACCTCCTTCATTGTTTTCGTGAGGAGTATCTTCTCCCATCCTTCCCTACCCTCCCCTGGCCCCCATTTCTGCTATACCCCAAATGCCTAGGGTTTGGCAATTACATTTTGGTGGTGGGATTGGGGGTTTAAGCTGTATATGGTGGTCTAAAGTGGCCTGGTGAAATTTCTAAATTGTGGGCCTTTAACTTAAATTGATGCCATTCACTCTTTTTTACCACTTGGTTTATTACTTGTGTTTGTAGCATTTGAGTTACTGTTCATTAAAGATACTATGCATGGTTGCTGTGATCTATTACTCTTAGAAAAAAAAAAGCACCATTGAAATTGACTGCAAGTCTTTTTCTAGGCCACTTCTTAGGAATTCCCTGGACGATCTTGTCGGGCCACCTTCCAACCTGGAAGGCCAGAGTGACGAAAGAGCATTATTGGACCAGCTGCACACTCTTCTCAGCAACACAGATGCCACAGGCCTGGAAGAAATTGACAGAGCTTTGGGCATCCCTGAACTTGTCAATCAGGTAGGTTGCATTAACATGGAAGTAGGAGAGTGTATATTTGTGTGTGTGTGTGCATGTGTGCATGTGTACACATTCATGAAGCCACATACAAGAATGCTTGTGTGTGTCTTTCCTAGTACTTGTGTTATATCACTACATTCATGGATACCAGCATTAAATTTGGAAAATATCCTTTTTTGGTCTCAATTCATATGTTAAAATAGAAAATATACTTACGATTGCGATATTACTTTCAACAACACGCTATTTTTGGCAATTGTAGAAATGATTTAGTGAAGCTACTGTACTGTTCTTAAAAATGTGACCTTTTATTCATGTTAAAAGTTCTCATTTTTATAACTATCTTTCTCTACTACTTAGCCAGGCCGTGTGTATTCTCATGAGGCAAGCTTTTTGTTTGTTTGTTTGTTTAAACAAAACTTGTTTACAGTGGCCGATCTGAACATCCTAACATCATGGTGTCCTGTTCCTGTTCACATACCCAGCCTTATGAAAACATGCCATTCACAAATCTGTATTTCTGAAAGACACATTCTGTAGTGACTGTTTTTTCTTTTTTGAGTCGGAGTCTCGCTCTGTCACCCAGGCTGGAGTGCAGTGGCACAATTTGAGCTCACTGCAACCTCCAACTCCAGGGTTCAAGTGATTCTCCTGCCTCAGCCTCGCGAGTAGCTGCGATTACAGGCACCCGCACCACCCCCGGGTAATTTCTTTTGTATTTTTAGTAGAGACGGGGTTTTGCCATGTTGGCCAGGCTGGTCTCAAACTTTTGACCTCAAGTGATCCATCCACCTTGGCCTCCCAAAATGCTGAGATTACAGGCGTGAGCCACCGTGCCCAGCCATGACTGTTTTTATTTAAAGGCTATGGAGGGGCCACTGTATAGGTTTGTGCATTCAGCAGTAAGCAGGAAAGATCATCGGGGCTGTCAGTTGTTGGGGAAATAGATGTGTACATATGGAAGTACACTGCCATGTGGAAAATGCTGTCACAGTGCAGATGGGAAACACTGAGCAGTCCTTGTGTACAGCTTCACGGATACCAGTGACATAGAACCATGGCACTGAGGAGCCGTATTTTATACTCCAACAGAAGTATAAAAGTTCTTTTTTATTTCTTCACTTGTTCAGGCACACTAAATAACCCATCAATTCCTTCCTTCCCTCCTATAGTTCTGTTTTACTGTGTCCTTGTGAGGCAAGTCTAGAAATTAATAATTGTCACTATTACCCTGTGTTGGACTCCTAGTATCCTGAATCTCAAATCGCTTTCTGTCTTGATTTACTCCTTTGTTTTGCTGCAACACAACTTCTATTAACTTCTTCATCCCTACTGCATGAAATAAAATGTTTTGGGTTCTTGTGTGTCTGAAAATATCTTTATTGCACCCTCCTACATGTCTGGCTAGGTATTACATTCTAGGTTTAAAATAATTTTCTCTTATACTTTTGAAAGATTTCTCTGATAGTTTTCTGGCATCTAGTGTGGCCACTGAGTTGTATTTCTTTCTGATTTTGATTCATTTGCATGTGACCCATTTATTCTCTTTGGAATGATTTAGGAACTTTTTCCCTCTGAAATTTTATGATGCTGTATCTTGGTATGGGTCTTTTTTCATTCATTCTGCTGTGTACTAGATGCACTGATATTCCCTTTGGTTTAGGGGTGTTTTATAATTTCTTTATTAACCTTATCTCTCCTGTGTTTTTTTTTTCTGACCTACTTTTCTGGGATTTCTTGTTGACATGTTGGGCATTAAATTCATTCTATATTTTAAAGTCCTCTCCATTTTTCTTGTCTTTGGTTTGCTTGAGTCACATTCAAGCTTGGAAAGTGTTGGACGCTTTTATCGAGTATCTGGTGTTCCCTGACTCTTCTTATATGTTAAGAGTGAGACATTAAGAAGCTGATTTGACACTTTGCAAGTGTGAGCAGCATCAGTTGCCTTTACTGAGGGTAATTAGATGGGGAACTAGCCCTAGCCCTTTTATTTCAGGACTGTCCACATTTTTATTTATTTATTTTTGAGATGGAGTCTCTCCCTATCACCCAGGCTGCAGTGCAGAGGCGCAATTTTGGCTCACTGCAGCCTTTACCTCCTGGGTTCAAGCGATTCTCCTGCCTCAGCCTCCTGAGTAGCTGGGACTACAGGTGCACGCCACCATGCCTGGCTTTTTTTTGTATTTTTGGTAAAGACGGGGTTTCACCATATTGGCTAGGCTGGTCTCGAACTCCTGACCTCGTGATCCACCCGCCTTGGCCTCCCAAAGTGCTGAGATTACAGGTGTGAGCCACTGCGCCTGGCCAGGACTCCCCAGATTTCAACATGTAGAGTTGTTTTCAACCACCACTACCAGTCCTGCCCCCGGTAATCTTTTATTACCTGGTTCCATTTTGGGAGCTGGGCTAGGGAGGCAAGTGTGGGATATTGAATTATAAAATACAAAATTTTATTTAAATTATAAATATGCTAAATATAAAATTTCCTGTTTTCAGCCTCTGCCTCACTCCTTTCATCTGCTCTGCTTGGTGCCCCTGAACCCCAGTACCTTTGTGGGGTAGGTAGAAGGTACGGGCCTTTCAGGAGTCAGGGAGCAGGCAGGGAGGTAGTTGACCTCCTGCTCTATACTCAGACTCCTAACCAACCTCCTCATTTCAGCACCATGCTCTGATCCCCTACCATCCTCACTGGAGTCTCAATAGATCTGTGGGATACATTTGCTCACTTTTCATATATATTTTTCCACTGTAGGCACATAAGTCTAAGTTTTTCTGTTCTGTTGAGCTGGTTCCTACTTCTCTATTCACTTTGTATCTTCTATTATAAATATGGAAATACTTGACCTTTGTTGCCTTCCTTATTAGTGTTTTGTGGATAAATACTACCTTTTAAGTATTTTTTTTTTTAAATAAACTGGATACCTCTTAGTTCCCTTTATTGTCATTTTAGTAGGGTTAGCAAGTGAATGCAGGTAAGCATGCATGATCAGTCTGCCAGGTTTAACTTAAAGTATAGTTTGCTTTATTAAGATATCTTTAGCCAGGCATGATGATGTGTGCCTGTAGTCCCAGCTACTGGGGAGGCTGAGGTGGGAGGATCACATGAACCCAGGTTGATGGGACAAAGTAGAAACATAGTTGCCAGTTACTATGCTAACAGTCCAAGAGGTGTCCTGGGAAGGGTTATAAGGGTGAAATGGAAAGAAGGGAGGGATACATGATATGCCCTGGAGGAAAAATTGACAGGACTTGGTGGTCACACGTGTGTACTCTTGGAAAGGGAGAATGGGAGAATGTGAAGAATCAAATTGTTGGGTTTTGGTTCCTGGGCAATGAATGGTGATGCTGTGTACCGTCACCACTTGATATCTGTGGGAGATTGGTTCCAGGACCCCTGTGGATACCAAAATCCATGGATGCTCAAGTCCCTTATATAAAACAGTCTAGTATTTGCATATAGCCTATGCACATCCTCCCACATAGCTTAAATCAGTTCTACATTACTTATAATACCTAATACAATGTAAATGTTATATATATTATATAGTTGTTACACTGTATTGTTTAGGGAATTATGACAAGAAGAATGATGACTGTGTGTATTCAGTCAGGTACAGCCATGGTTTCCTTCCCCTGGAATGTTTTCAGTCCCCTGTTAGTTGAATCCATGAGTGTGGAACCATGGATATGGAGGGCCAACTGTACTGTGATATAGTAGGGTAGGTTGGAGGAGAACAAGCCTGCTTGGGGGGAAGGGCTGTTGGGAATCATGATGTCTGTTTTCTGCTTGTTAAGTCTGAGATACCTGAGACATCAGGGTGAAGATGTTAAGTAGGCGTTTCCGTAAACAAAATCAAAAGTTCAGAGATGTTTTGGCTGGAGACAAAAATGTGCTCATTATCACCAGTGGATGAGAGCACCTAGTAGAAAACATATCAAGAGAAAATAAGAGAGCCTAGGACTGAACCCTGATGAACAGTTAGCATTCATTCAAGGAAAGGCCAGAGAGATGGGAGAAAATGAGAAGTGCTGCGAAGTACAGTGGGGTGAAGTATGCTTTCAAGGGAGACATGTCAAGGGTGTTGGCTGCATGCTTGGCATTCTGTGACTGTGGATGAGAAAATAAAGGTAAATGCGCAGAACCTGGCAGGCTCTTGTCTTAGCACAGCAGGTTGTTCTCTTCTTCAGAATATCGACTTTTACTTCTTTTTCTGTCACCTGTGGGATGTTATTTTGAATGTATCCTTAGCATGTAGAGAAGTGATGCCTGGCACATAACAAGCATTTACTTAAATACTTGTTGAATGACTGGATTTTTTTTGCACTTTTAGAGCATTTGACTTCTGTTTCTTTCATAGATGTTCTTCACTGTTCTTCTATGTGTTGTGTTTAAGGGACAGGCATTAGAGCCCAAACAGGATGCTTTCCAAGGCCAAGAAGCAGCAGTAATGATGGATCAGAAGGCAGGATTATATGGACAGACATACCCAGCACAGGGGCCTCCAATGCAAGGAGGCTTTCATCTTCAGGGACAATCACCATCTTTTAACTCTATGATGAATCAGATGAACCAGCAAGGCAATTTTCCTCTCCAAGGAATGCATCCGCGAGCCAACATCATGAGACCCCGGACAAACACCCCCAAGCAACTTAGAATGCAGCTTCAGCAGAGGCTGCAGGGCCAGCAGGTAACCAGTCATGTGTTCTTCCCTCTGGCTTCTCCTTCTGTTGTTTTCAGACTATGTTTCTCAGTGTTCTTAACACTCGTGCACTCTATCCCTGTCAACTAAAGAAATTCTTTTTGTTTTACTTCTGTGTAAGGTTTTATTTGTACAAATGGCTCCTTGTTAAGGAGTAGTTTTATGAGAATATTCTATTTTACAGGTTAAAAAGTAAAAAAATGTCAGGAAGGATTGCTGTTGGGGAAGAAAAATGTTAACTTGATGACTGTAGTCTTAAAGGTAGATAAGGTTTTTTTTGAAAAAAATCCTTACTACTAATAACCAAATACTTAAACCTTCTTGATTTCAGCATTTTTAATGGAACTCTGCTTTCTAGATGTTTTATAAAACTAGAGCTGTCTTTTAATATTCTAAAATATGACTTCTGTTTACCCTATTGTTTTCTTAGTCCCCAAGAAATGTTTTAAAATTGTTTTTATTATGTCTTGAGCATACTGAGCTATTAAATGTGGTGGAACCAAACCATATAAGTAGACGAATGCCTTAAGTTTTGTTTTTTTTTTTTTGAGGTGGAGCCTTGCTCTGTCACCCAGGCTGGAGTGCAGTGGCGTGATCTTGCCTCACTGCAACCTCCACCTTCTGGGTTCAGGTGATTCTTGTGCTTCAGCCTCCTGAGTAGCTGGGGAGCCACCCAAGCCCGGCTAGTTTTTGTATTTTTAGTAGAGACAGGGTTTCACCATGTTGGCCAGGCCCATCTTGAACTCCTGACCTCAGGTGATCCTCCTGCCTCAGCCTCCCAAAGTGCTGGGATTACAGGCGTGAGCCACCGCGTGCGGCTGAATGCCTGAGTTTGGAATCCAAAGAGCCAGACTCTCCATTGCATAAATATTCTTAAAACTCAGAAAGGCTGTGTTATTGCATTCATTTTACTTTCTGCCGTTTCTTTTCACTAAAAATCATTTAGGGAAAGCTAATGGAGTTTATTCAGAATTCCTCTGATCAACTTAAAGGTATTTCCCCATGTGCCCGAATAATCCCAGAGAGAGCCTGACTATAAAGCTTTTGAGTTTCTGCTGTGTGTGTGTGTGTGTGTGTGTGTGTGTGTGTGTGTGTGTGTGTGTATATAATTTATTTATTTATTATTATTTTTTCTGATACAGGGTTTCAGGATGGAATGCAGTGGTGCAGTCACAGCTCACTGCAGCCTCGACCTCCCAGGCTTAGGTGATCCTTCCACCTTAGCCACCCAGGTAGCTGGGACTACAGGAGTGTGCCACCACTCTTGGCTAATTTTTTGTAGATGGGGTTTCTCCATGTTGCCCAGGCTGAGCTCAGACTCTTGGGCTCAAGTGATCTGCCCACCTCAGCCTCTCAAAAGGCAGGGATTACAGGTGTGAAGATATACTTTAAGCTGCAAAATCGCACTTTACTTTTTTTTCCCAGTGCCAAACAGTAGCCCATCATATGCTAGCCAAAGACTTTTCAACATTGACCTTTTTGCAGTGTGAAAGTACTGGTTCAGTTTAGATGTGACTTAGCCAGGTTATTGTGTTTGGAGATATCATTACCTCATTGGCTGGTGCTGAGGGTCTGGAAAGCTGTTTTGGCAGACTGACGTGCTCTACTTGCATTCTAACCAACTTGTCTCACCTCAGTTTTTGAATCAGAGCCGACAATCACTTGAATTGAAAATGGAAAACCCTACTGCTGGTGGTGCTGCGGTGATGAGGCCTATGATGCAGCCCCAGGTGAGCTCCCAGGTGAGGATGATGAGCCTCTCCGCATGCATTGCTCTGTGCTCAGGACAGGGCTTGGCCTGTGGTTGGCTCTTGGTAAATGTTTGTTAAACAAATGAAGGTAATTCTGAATTTTTTGTGTAAGAAAGCAGTCGCATTAAAGACTTTCAACTCTTCCATTCTTCTCTCTGGCTGGTGACTGGGAGGAATCAGAGGAGGGAGAGAGCTTTCTTCATTAAAACCACTGATAAGTGTTTTTTTAATTGGTTCCCTTTGTGATCAGTTGCTGTACTGTGAGAACAGCTATCACTTGGCTTTTTAGGAATTTAAAATAATCTGTAAATATTCCTCTGTTCCTGGATTATGAAACAACATGCACACTGGGTAAAATTCTGAAATTATAAAGAAGAAAATAAAGAATACATAATCCTGTTCTCAGTGATAGCCTCTGAGATGACCTGTTTCCTGTAGTAGGAGGGGATATTAAAATTCCCTTCTACTTCCAGCCAGTGGTGGAGACAGTATTGAGGGGTTTTCTTAATGTGTATGAGGCAGATGACCACATAACAATCCTCTACTGTGATTTGAAGTATTGTTTATAATTGTTTTTTAAAAAACAACTGTGAAATGCTCAATTTTTATTGTCTTATGCCTACTTGGAAGTACTGATATTTACATTTTCTTGATAATAAAACATCTTGTGGAAGCTGAGCTAGAATGCCCTACAGAAAGATGATAACAGTTTGCTTTTTGGAGATGATCTGTAGCTAGTAGAGCCGAAATCAGCTTCCTTGTCGTACTTCGGTTATGTCACCTTCTGAACCTCCAAATAGCTTCTCCTTGCCCCTTACCTCTTTCTGAAAGTTTAAAGAAAGTACAAGATTTTCTGGGGTGAACCCCTGCTTATCTGAGTATAACCCCATCTTTTTATTTTTTTTTTGGCTTCATGTTTCAGCCCTCCACCCCAACACACTGAATTCTCATTTTTCTGTAGTTGTCTTTCATAGTTCCTGAAAAATTTGTCCTCAGATTCCACCCCTAAATGTTTTCTCACTTTGTGGAATGTTTCTAGTCATGTTAAAGCTTGACAGTGTGTCGTCTTTTGTCTTTTAACCCCAAATAATTTTCAGGTCCCTCTTCTTCAGTTCTCCCTCCCTCCCCTTGTAATAGCCAGAAAGCTTTTTTTTTTTTTTTGAGAGTCACTGTTGCCCAGGCTGGAGTACAGTGGCATGATTTCGGCTCACTGCAGCCCCAATTCCCTGGGTTTAAGGGATTTTCCTGTCTCAGCCTCCCGAGTAGCTGGGACTACAGGCGCTCACCACCACGGCTGGCTTGTTTTTGTATTTTTAGTAGAGACAGGGTTTCACCATTTTGGCCAGGCTGGTCTCGAACTCCTGACCTCAAGTGATCGCCCACCTTGGCCTCCCAAAGTACTGGGATTACAGGCGTGAGCCCCTGCGCCAGGTCAGAAAGCTTTTATGTAAAGAATTGTATGTTTTGGCTGGCACAGTGGCTCACACCTGTAATTTAAGCACTTTGGGAGGCTGAGGCGGGCGGATCACCTGAGGTTAGGAGTTTGAGACCAGCCTGACTAACACGGTGAAGCACCATCTCTACTAAAAATACGAAAATTAGCCAGAGTGGTGGTGCACACCTGTAATCTCAGCTACTTGGGAGGCTGAGGCAGGAGACTTGCTTGAACCTGGGAGGCGAAGCTTGCGGTGAGGTGAGATCGTGCCACTGCACTCCAGCCTGGGCGACAGAGTGAGACCCTGTTTTTTTTTAAAAAAAAAAAAAAAAAAAAAAAAAAGGCCCTGGGTGTTTTCTGTCTTATACCTGGTGTATTGTGGGGGTACTGTATGTATGCAACTTGCTATATATATGTAATTGCACTCTTTCTTGGGTATTAGCAGAGTTTTCTTAATGCTCAAATGGTCGCCCAACGCAGCAGAGAGCTGCTAAGTCATCACTTCCGACAACAGAGGGTGGCTATGATGATGCAGCAGCAGCAGCAGCAGCAACAGCAACAGCAGCAGCAACAGCAGCAACAGCAGCAAACTCAGGCCTTCAGCCCACCTCCTAATGTGACTGCTTCCCCCAGCATGGATGGGCTTTTGGCGGGACCCGCAATGCCGCAAGCTCCACCACAACAGTTTCCATATCAACCAAATTATGGTAAATCTGACAGTGAAAATATGCCTTCCCCAAGTTAACATTACTAAGGACATAAGCTTCACTACATTTGTTGCAATGAAAGACAAAAACACGATTCACTCCCTCTTTACTTCACAAGGAAAACCAAATTAATTTAAACTATTGGAAAACAAAAATGCTGCAGCACACCGGTAATTGAGACAGGTGTATCCTGTCATAGTTGAGTATCTTTTTCAGGTGTTGTTTTTTTCAGTCCCACTCATTAAGAGTCCCCAAACTCTGGAAGAAACACTGCAAAGTTGTCCCCTTGCCCCTTCTTATATGTTCCAGTATAGTAGAACTCTCTAATCTCTGAATGCTTGGTCAAGTCAGTGAGAGGAATGCACTTTGTGGGCTTTTAAGGTGATTTTCTTGGTGACTTGGATTTATTATTATTTTTTTGAGGTGGGGTCTTGCTCTGTCACCCAGGTTGGAGTGCAGTGGTGCAATCTTGGCTCACTGCAACCTCTGCCTCCCGGGTTCAAGTGATTCTCCTGCCTCAGCCTCCCGAGTAGCTGGGACTACAGGTGCGTTCCACCACCCCCAGCTATTTTTTTTTTGAATTTTTAATGGAGACAGGGTTTCACCATGTTAGCCAGGATGGTCTCAATCTCCTGACCTCGTGATCTGCCTGCATCGGCCTCCCAAAGTGCTGGGATTACAGGCGTGAGCCACTGCGCCTGGCCCTGGATTTATTATTAATTACAGATGCAGATACCTCTTCAGTTCAGCCTTTGAGAGGTTCCAGGAACGTGGTGGGGATAAAGGTGTCTATTGGGGAGCCCTGTCATCTGAGGATTATAACTCCCCTGCCCTTTAAAGAGGGATGGAGTGACGTGAGTTGAGTGATAGAGTCCCTTTTCTACAGAAAGCCCATTGAAGCAACTGATCTTTCAGTGATCCAGATGGTGCTCCTTTCTGTAGTAAGCCTGTTACTCTAGTTGTCATCTTGGTGAGAATCTAGAATACCTGGGGGGTAGCATCTTATAGCACTCTGTATCTTATACTTATCACTTCCCTCCACCACCACCCCCTTTCAAAAAAAACAAATTACTACAGAAATCTGATATTCTAAGGAGAAGGCATTTGGGCATTTTTATTTCTTCTGTTTTATTTTTGTAAGGAATGGGACAACAACCAGATCCAGCCTTTGGTCGAGTGTCTAGTCCTTCCAATGCAATGATGTCGTCAAGAATGGGTGCCTCCCAGAATCCCATGATGCAACACCCACAGGCTGCATCCATCTATCAGTCCTCAGAAATGAAGGGCTGGCCATCAGGAAATTTGGCCAGGAACAGGTAAAGAACAGTGACTTACAAAGTTAGTCACATCCTAGTCCCAGAAGCCCAAGAACTGAATGTATTTTTCAGTCAAGCCTTTTTGGATGGAGAGATTGAAAGGACTGGGTTCATATTAGAAGGTGTGTTATTTGGCTTGTCCATTTTGAGAGTCCTTCAAGCATGCACATTATCTATTAGGGTATCTAGTATAGAAAGCTGTGAAAAATGGATCACAGGCTGTCAGGGAGTTTTCTCTCTAACATTCTCAGCTTAAGTATAGCAATGTTTGACACAATTGTAATTTCTGTGGGCATGCCCTTTGTCGCTAAAGTGACTTCCAGAGGTAATATTACCATTTCTTTACTTACAGCTCCTTTTCCCAGCAGCAGTTTGCCCACCAGGGGAATCCTGCAGTGTATAGTATGGTGCACATGAATGGCAGCAGTGGTCACATGGGACAGATGAACATGAACGCCATGCCCATGTCTGGCATGCCTATGGGTCCTGATCAGGTATGGGATCGATTCCTTACCTTTTTCAAAAAGTTTTTCTTGTTCTCTGGATAGAACTAAAGCCTCGGCTATAATCAGAATGTCCTAGGTATATTTTAACTTGAATGTATAACTTAAAATACAGTAATTGAAAAAACTTGGTTTGAAGGCACTGGGCCATTGGATACTTTTGGTAAGCCAGAGCTGCATTGTAAGATGGGATCTCAGGAACCTCAGTCACTCAGCTAGAGCTGCACTGTAAGCCATGAATGTGGACATGGGTATTTTTTTGTTGTGCAAAGTATGTGTTTTACTCAGTTTTTTTTTTTTTTCCTGGTTGCTGACAGAAATACTGCTGACATCTCTGCACCAGGACCTCTTAAGGAAACCACTGTACAAATGACACTACTCTAGGATTATTGGGAAGGAATCATTGTTCCAGGCATCCATCTTTGAAGAAAGGACCAGCTTTGAGCTCCGTCAAGGGTATTTTAAGTGATGTCATTTGAGCAGGACTGGATTTTAAGCCGAAGGGCAATATCTACGTGTTTTTTTTCCCCTCTTCCTGCTGTGTATCATGGTGTTCAAAACAGAAATGTTTTTTGGCATTCCACCTCCTAGGGATATAATTCTGGAGACATGGAGTGTTACTGATCATAAAACTTTTGTGTCACTTTTTTTCTGCCTTGCTAGCCAAAATCTCTTAAATACACGTAGGTGGGCCAGAGAACATTGGAAGAATCAAGAGAGATGAGAGATTAGAACATCTGGTTTCTCTAGTTGCAGTATTGGACAAAGAGCATAGTTCCAGCCTTCAGGTGTTTTTGTCACTACCAAGTAGTTCTGTGTTGACCCTTTGTCCAGTGGAATTGGTGATTCTGAATTGTCCTTTACTGATGGTGTTGAGTTGCTCTGTCCCTATTATTTGTCCTAGACTTTCTCCTAATGAAGGTTTTCATTTGCCGTTCATGTCATGTAATACTTCACCTCCAGGAACTGTCATGGATGTCTAAATGGCTTTGCAGAAGGGAAATGAGATGACAGTATTTAATTGCAGCAGTAGCAAACTTTTCACATGCTAATGTGCAGCTGAGTGCACTTTATTTAAAAAGAATGGATAAATGCAATATTCTTGAGGTCTTGAGGGAATAGTGAAACACATTCCTGGTTTTTGCCTACACTTATGTGTTAGACAAGAACTATGATTTTTTTTTTGAAGTACTGGTGTCACCCTTTGCCTATATGGTAGAGCAATAATGCTTTTTGAAAATAAACTTCTGAAAACCCAAGGCCAGGTACTGCATTCTGAATCAGAATCTCGCAGTGTTTCTGTGAATAGATTTTTTTGTAAATATGACCTTTAAGATATCATATTATGTAAAATATGTATATACCTTTTTTTGTAGGTCACAACAACTCATTTTTACAGAGTTTGTGAAGCTAAATATTTAACATTGTTGATTTCAGTAAGCTGTGTGGTGAGGCTACCAGTGGAAGAGACATCCCTTGACTTTTGTGGCCTGGGGGAGGGGTAGTGCTCCACAGCTTTTCCTTCCCCACCCCCCAGCCTTAGATGCCTCGCTCTTTTCAATCTCTTAATCTAAATGCTTTTTAAAGAGATTATTTGTTTAGATGTAGGCATTTTAATTTTTTAAAAATTCCTCTACCAGAACTAAGCACTTTGTTAATTTGGGGGGAAAGAATAGATATGGGGAAATAAACTTAAAAAAAAAAATCAGGAATTAAAAAAAATCGAGCAATTTGAAGAGGACCTTTTGGATTTTAAGCAGTCCGAAATAATAGCAATTCATGGGTTTTGTGTTTGTGTATGTTCAATTATGTTACCTTTTCATCCCCTTTAGGAGCGTTTTCAGATTTTGGTTGCTAAGACCTGAATCCCACATTGAGATCTCGA
This sequence comes from Hylobates moloch, assembly GCF_009828535.3. NCBI lineage: Eukaryota > Metazoa > Chordata > Mammalia > Primates > Hylobatidae > Hylobates > Hylobates moloch. Next base: position 13,123,889 of record NW_026652296.1, on the reverse strand, counting down.
GTAGAATCCTTGGTGTGGTTTCTGGTGTCTGCTCAGCTGTCCCCTCATTCTACTAATGTGATGCTTTCATTATGTCCCTGTGGATTAGAATATTGTCACTGTTATTTCTTAAGGAACTCAGTACCCAGAACAGCCAGTTTTACTGTGATTCAGAGCCACAATCTGAGCACCTGTTAAACCCCTCCCTCTTCTGCCCCCTGCCACTTTCTGCTGTTGCCTCTCTTTCTTTGACACCTGTTTTAGTCAGTTGGGAGGAAAGGAAAAATCAAGTTTAATTCCCTTTATCTGGGTTACTTCATTGGGTTCAAATAGTTGAAGGAATTGGGTTTCTGAATATGAATTTCAGAGGTCTCTGCTAGCCTTGGTGTCATTTTCTAGCAATAACTGAGAGCCAGTTAATTTTAAGAATTTCACACATTTAGCCAATCTTTCTAGATATCTCTGAAGGTAAGATCATTTAATATCTTTGATATGTTTACGAGTAAGTGAATCCTGATTATTTCCAGACCCACCACTAGAGTGGATCTTATTTTCAAAGCAGTATAGACAATTATGAGTTTGCCCTCTTTCCCCTACCAAGTTCAAAATATATCTAAGATTGTAAATCCAAAAACTTCCATTGTAGTGGCCTGTGCTTATCAGATAGTATACTCTCCTGTTTGGAGACAGAGGTACAACCAAGTCAGTCTGTCTCTTTTTCAGCTCAATCCTTCTTTAAGTTATGTGTGTGGGGAGAAATAGAATGGTGCTCTTATCTTTCTTGACTTTAAAAAATTATTAAAAACAAAAAAAATAAATTTTTTTGCAATCCTTTCCTCAGACCTGGCTCCAGGCTAACTGGAAGGCAGCACTCCCTTTTTTATATAGTAGAAAAATGAAGTTTATTATAAGTTTTTATATTTTCTACTTGTTCATTTGGTGCAAACTCAAGATTTTGATTTTCTTTTAATAGGTGCAGTCTTTGAGACAATTTGTTTTTACCTGTATTGCCCTTTATCTTTTTTAGATAATTCTTTGTACTCCTGCTGTCTACCTCTCCTCACACCCCAGCACCCCCCATTTTTTTCAAACCGTGGTATCTGTTGGGTGAGCAGTATAATCTTTTCATCTGCTTTTAGAATGTGGGATATTTCCAGTACCTACTTTTTTTTTGCTGAATCCAAAGATATATAAATAAAATATATATATTTTATAAAGGTCAGAATGATATAAAGGAGATACATGTTTCTTCCTTTAAAAAATAAATGGAAGTTACATTGTTAATGTTCATATTATGATGCCACTTTTCTAAACTTTATCTGGATTGAAAGGTGTAAATATCAATAACAGTGCTACTTAGTTATCAGTATTTAATATCTGAGGTGAGTTTGGGGTATCTATATTAGGGGTAGGGTATTACAGAAGATAATTGGCTTGATGTCCTAGAAGTTCTTTGATCCAGAGGTAGGTGCAGCTGAAAGTAAACAGAATGGATTGCCAGTTACATGTATGCCTGCCCAGTTACCTTTTTATTTGCAGAAGCTGTGAGTTTTGTTCACAATTAGGTTCCTAGGAGCAAAACCTCAAGGACTGATTTATTGTTTTCAACTCCAAGGCACACTGTTAATAAATGAGCAGGGTGTTTTCTCCCTTCCTAATATATGGAATTTCGAAGAATAAAATATGAGAGCAATATTTAAATTCTCAGGAATTGACTTATACTCTTGAGAATGAATTCAGTTTCAATCAAGTTTACATTATGTTGCTTAAAAAAAAAATAGAAATTATTCTTTATCTTGCAAAGAATCGAAACCACATGAAATGACTTATGGGGGACGGTGAGCTGTGACTGCTTTGCTGACCATTTTGGATGTCATTGTAAATAAAGGTTTCTATTTAAAATTGGAGCCTAAAGAGTTTTTTTTTTTTTTTTTTTTTAATCCCTGTTGGATTAAGGGTAAAGGAGGTTAAGGAAGCCTATTTCAAATAATGGTAACAGTTTCTAAGAAGTTAAAAAACGCCACTAGGGAGTTGCTAGGGAGCCTTGGCCTGTTTGGGGCATTGAAACAAATGTGGGTGCTTTAGGGATTATCTCCGTCATCTGTTAAATGAGAAATGGGTTGGACTGGTGATAGTTGAAATCTGTCAACTACTTGTATCAGGTTAGACTGCCTGATACACAAAGAAGGGTTGGCCAAGGCGAATTTCTTTGCAATTGATTAATACTTTTAAAAAATGAAGTACCAAAGCTGGTATACTATGAGACTTACCTGTAGTCCCTTGAAGTATGGTAGAGTTTAGTCAGTCTACAACCATCTACTCCCTTTTTAAGAAATCTTCTAAACCCAAGGCATTTTCTTCCAAAAAGATGTTGACTGGTAGTATCTTGAATACTTAAAAAAAAAACAGACACACCAAAAAACTCCCAAGAAATGGCCTTTTACAAAATGTCAAAGGTTTCTTCATACCAACTGCTGGTCATTGGCTGGGGTTTTGAACACTGTATGACAATACTTATACTACAAAATTTTTTTTACAAATACAGTTTCATCAAAACTTGGGACATACATCAACTTCATTTCTTTTCAGTACCTTAAAAAAAAAAACATCAGTTCTGGGACATAACAAAGAAATACTAGGAGAAATGGTATCTGGACAGGAACAGAAATGTCCACAACTGTGAGGGATTTTCTTTTACACTGGCCACAGAGCGTTTATTGACACCACCACTCCTGAAAATTGGGATTTCTTATTAGGTTCCCCTAAAAGTTCCCATGTTGGTTACATGTAAATAGTCAGTCACATATATACAATGAAGGCAGTTTCTTCAGAGGCAACCAGGGTTTATAGTGCTAGGTAAATGTCATCTCTTTTGTGCTACTGACTCATTGTCAAACGTCTCTGCACTGTTTTCAGCCTCTCCACGTTGCCTCTGTCCTGCTTCTTAGTTCTTTCTTTGTGACAAACCAAAAGAATAAGAGGATTTAGAACAGGACTGCTTTTCCCCTAAGATTTAAAAATTCCAATGACTTTCGCCCTTGGGGGAAATTTCCAAGGAAATCTCTCTTGCTCTCTCTCTTCGTTTTCCTTTGTGAGCTTCTGGGGGAGGGTTAGTGGTGACTTTTTGATACGAAAAAATGCATTTTGTGCAGCTGGTGAGGTATAATCCAAAGCAAAAGCAGGGGCAAAAATGGACTTCCTGAAGTTCTCTCTGCTCCTGCTGGTTATCCTCCAGAATCTGCCATGTTGACTGAGAGTGAGTGCCTGCTTTCTCAGGCCTCCTGGCCAATAGCACAGGTCTGCTGGAAATCACCCACATGGTTTTTCATTGCCTGTGCAGTCAGGTGATGCCTCTGTGTTTTTGGAGGTCCACCTCTGTTGTTTCTTAACCTTCCCAGCCTTCCCACAGTTGTCCCCTAAAGAACAAAACAAACTCATCTTAGCCTTAGCTATTACGGTCTTTATCATGACTTCCTAATCGATCCCATAGCTGAGGAAGCTTTGCTTCAAGGCTGCTGAGAATGAATATTTCTAGGTTACTTAGAAAGGGATTGCTACCACCTAGTCACCTCAATTTTTAGTTGTTTACTTATACACTCAATGCCTGGCAAGGATGGCATTTAAGGATCTGGATAGAATAGTGGCTTAAGGAGATTGTGATATGTAAAGATTCTGTACCTTAATTCTAGAAGCAACGAAGAAAGGCTTAGGTGGCCTGTTACTAATGTCCTATTAAAGCCACACAGGATTATATGCATATAAAGGAAGAAATGAGTAGACCAGAGGTTGCAAGTGGCAGCTCACCAAGGGGGATAATTTGCCCACATGGTTAACTTAATGTCAAATTGCATGATAATGATAATTCTCACACATAACCTGCATTTTTGGATTTGGTAAATGAATTAGAAAATCTGGCAAATCTCAGCCTATTCCTGCGGGGAGCAAACTGGCCCGCTCCCTTTAGAATAGAGGTGAACTTTCCAGGTTGCCAGTTTTTTAGTCCCTGCCAGCCTCCAATGGCACTGGAGTGAGAGTTTGTAGCATGGGCTTTTTGGAAACCATTTAATGAGGCCATCCTACTGCTGACGTTGTATACCAGTTAGCACTTTTGCAGCCACAGCCTTCAAGATGCCTAGCAATTTATAATATGTAAATGCCTCTCAACCTCTAAGTAATAGCTCAAGTTTACCAAGCACAGATTATAGCGAAAACAGCAGTGTACTGGACAAGGCATTAATCTAAAACATGAAATGGATTCAAGTGTTTTCTTAGGGAAAGATGTGCATTAGTACTTCCCCCCTACCCTCATCATGAGAACAAATGAAGGGTGGTATGTAAGAAATGGCATGCAAATAGAATAGCATTGGCAAAATGAAGCAGTTAGAACCAGATCTCTATTTGTAAGCTGGTTCCTCAACTCACAGTGATTTGGAAGAAGGTCTCTTCATTTCTGGCCACTTTCGACGCTGAAACTGCCTAAGTTTTCAAGTGTCAAAAGGAGAATGAATGTTAACCATCACCAAGAAAGAAAAAGTCCCCAAAGAACTATACAAAGAAGGTCTCCTAGGTGACACCGATCTTTGGTGGGTGATCCTGGTCTCGGGCAGACCAGAGGAAGGGCAGTTTCTCAACATAACAGGTGCAGACTCACAGAGATGAGACTGAAGGATGGGCCAAGATAGAACTTTGTTTAGGCTTTAATAATAAAACGAAATACCTGTATTGCTCATAGCTTCCTCCATCTTTAAGTCCTAAATGAAGGAGAAATGAAAAAACAAAGCAGGAGCAGATAGTTTAGGCAAAACAACCCCAACACACCAGAAAACCATCTTACGCTTTTTTGTCACAATCCCATGATGCTGATAGTGTTCCCTACTCAGAGTAGACTGAATTATGAGGGGAACCTGCCCTAAGTCTCCTAGGTAGCCTTGTAGATTGCCTAAAATCCAGTGTCACCATGATCAGTTTCAGGACCCTGATGGCTTCATTCAGTGCTGACCTTAGTCATGGTGAGGGAGGTAGACACGGGCATGAAGATGTGTGGACAGAGGACAGAAAGCCAAGAGCTCTGACCAAGTGCAGGAGGGAGTTCCCCTTTGGGCTCTGGGGAAGTTTTCCTGAGGATGTGGCAGGATCAAGTGCGTGGGCTCTGGGGTCAGCCCACCTTGTTCACTTTACTCCATAAAATGAGGATAAGAAGATTCACCTCAAAAGCTTGTCAGCTAACACATGTAAAATGCTCAGCACAGAGCCTGGCACACAGTGACTAATATGTCATTGCACTTTGATCACAAGAGTAGCAGCACTTGAGTGGCAGAGGTTAGGAAGCTACTAGTGAAAATGTGATCACATCAGGCTCCTTCTGTAAACACATTAGCTCTTCCCTCTTCATAACTAGAGCCGACTGTAGCATCTAAATTCTTCCTCCTAAGCTGTGTAGCCATTTTCCTGACATGAACTCTAGGCATCCTCCTAGACACAGTCCCTTCCCCAAGGGACTTCAAATACCAAGGGTTTGTTTTAGGCCACTCTCTCTCACTAGTAAGTGAACTTCATTTTTCTTTTAGCTTTGTTTTCTTTTTTATATATATATATATATATATATATTTTTTTTTTTTATTTTTAGAGATGGGGCGACAGCTCTGTCTCCCAGGCTGGAGTGCAGTGGTGCTATCATAGCTCACTGTAACCTTGAACTCCTGGGCTCAAGTATCCTCCCACCTCAGCCTTCCAAAGCCCTGGAATCATAGGCATGAGCAACCATGCCTATTTAGCTTTTTTCATCTTAAAATATCTATCTAGTTGGCATTCTAAATTTAAAACTGCAGATTTTGTCCTGTCCCAAACAAAACGCAGGATTTACCTGGGACTCCTAATCCTGCACCTCCCATTCTGGGGGCTTCACCACCTGAATCTGAAATCCATCATCTTCACTGCTCCCACCTCTAGTCCAAGCCACCACCATTTCTCCCTGGATAACTGGACCATCTTCGCTGTTTTCTCCCATAAAGTCCCATTCTCCACCTAGCAATGTCGGTGTCCAGGTCAAAAACCTCCATTGGCTTCCTGATACACCTCAAATGAAATCTAAACTCTACCGTGGCCTAGGAAGCCCCGCACAGGGTGGCCCGATGCCCTCCCGCCACTCTCCACTGGCCTCAGTTGTGCTGGCTGCACCCCCTGAGCTGCTTTCTGTTCCTCACACTTTAAGCTTCCTGGAACGCCATCCCTCCATGTTTTCTCAGCAGTCGACTGCGTCCTACTCTTCAGGACTCAGTTCAAGGTCTGACCCTGGTTTTATTTAGCGGTACCGTTCCCCAGTCACACTGGATTCTACCATCCAGTTTTACTCTTTCCATACAAGCAAGAGGCCTCCCGCTGTGGACTGCTCTTCTTAGGACAACACTGACTCCACACAAGTCAGTGAGGATGGGGTCATCTTTAGTCAACATGGTTTCAGGTGCAAGTTATCAGGAAATGTTTGTTGAATGCATGAGTGAACAAAAGGGAGGAAAATGAAATGAGAGGGAATTCCGTGTGTTTCCTGGGCAGTTGGTGCAGGTGTTCCTCTCTCAAGAAGCACAGCTTGTCAAAGGTCATCTGCCTGCTATGGACAGGGGCTCTCATGACTCGTCTGGAACTGTATCACCTCCCAAAGCCTGGTGATTTCGGGCTCATTACTGGGGTAGACACCACCTCCTGAGTCCCTTCCTTTGGTTACCCTGCTCTCCAAGGGCCCCATGTTGGGGTGCCTACTCACCCAGGTCCATGTTTCGAGTCCGGGGGTTACACTGCTTGTAACCCTTGCAGCTCCTCAGCTCCATGAGCTGTACGTGTAGCTGGTTGAGGACATCCCTGTCCAGTGTGTTCACTGCGTTCATCAGCTAGTTGCAAAAAAAGGTAGTCTGTCAACAAGGTAAGTACAGGGACTCTCCCCCTGCCCTTCTTCTACCAGCCAGGGGACATATTTCAGGCAGGTAGCGAGTGGAAGGTGCTAGGGGCTGGTGACCTGCTTACTCCAACTTCTGCAAGAGCCAGCGTTTGGAAGAGTTAGGTGACTTTTTGGCTTCGAGTCCCACCAGGTTCTCTCTTAATGAGAATGAAAACTCAGGAGAATAAAAACCATGTCTGTGTATTTAACATTGGAGTTCTGCAGCCACTGGTCAGGAAACTTCCCAAGCTTGGAAAGAAAGCCTTCCAAGTCTTGGTTTTCTCAGCAGCCTTCATTCAGGGGCCCTCAGCTCCTCCTGATTGCAAAGCAGCCATTTGATGAAAGGACGGGTAAGTGGCCTGGGTTCCTGTGTAATCTGGGAGCTACCGGTGATGGACTTCACCTACCCCTTTGGTAAAGTATGAGGGTGAACCTATCTAAGAAGAAAGACTGGACACCTATATAGTAATTAAAGCATTTGTGCTGCTGACATTTAAACATCAGATTTCATTTAAAAAATTATTTCAGGCTTTTCTTGAAAGGTTGAAGCCTGGGCAATACCAAGGCCACAGTACAGGAAAGCTCTAGTGCTGGAGCTCAGTAGTGACTGTCCCTGTACAAGGGCCCACATGTTCTGATGACCAGACATGCCACTGCTCCTTTTGGTCTTGTGTGGTCCTGGGCCACTTGAGTCATGTGTGTTTAGATGGCTTACTATACGGAAGCACTTAGCAGAGTGCTTGGTGCAGTGTGTTACTGTTACATTAGCTGTGTGGTCCGTGTAGGTCCTGCAGTGGGTAATATTTGGCTTGATTCTACAGCTTGACAGTTTTAGGAGTCTTCACAAGTTCTGGCAAAACCTGGTTGAATGCTGCATGTTAAGTTAGAGGGAAGAAGCCATATATATTACACACGCAGGGTGATGGAGGCAAAATAGGCTGATTGAACACGGAACCCTCAATCTCAGCAGCTTCACAACTTACTCCCACTGGCTCAGGGACTCAGTGGGACTTGGACAATTTGTCATCACTTCCCTGAGGTTGGAGGGGCCTACCTGGCAGCACTGGTGTACCCCACACCCCCATCTCCCTAGCTCGGGTTGTCTGTACCTGGTAGGGGTCTGTGTTGAGATCAAAGTACTCTAGGAAGCCAGTTGCAAATTCACAGAAGAGGAAATTGTGAGTCTCATTGATGGTCCTCATGCACCAGTACGTGTTATTGTTGGCGCTGGTGCAGGCACAGAAAGGCCCCACTGCCAAGGAAGAGAGAGCATGTCCTGAGTGCCTGTGGGAGGAGACCCCATCTGCCAACAGTGATTCCTGTCAGAGACAGCCCTCAAAACCAGTTCGCCAAATGCCAAGAGGCTGTCCCGAGCACCGTGGACCCCTGGTGTTGGGGACCCCCTTTCTGAGAGAGATCTGGGTCACTAAGTGGAGAAGTTTCTTGACCCCCTGGGCCCCAGCCTGTCCACTCCTGCCCTGGGCTTGCTCACGTGTCCAGAAAGGCGCCGTCTGCCAGTGCTGGTTGTCGTGGGTGAAGCATGTGAGGCCTGGCATGCTGCACGTGTCGTTGTTCTGCAGGCGCTTGAGCAGCTTGCGGAGTTTCTTCTTGCGCTTCTGCTCCCGCAACAGCCACACCTTGTCCTTCTCTTGCAGGCCCTTCCTATGGACGCAGAGGGCCACACACACCTTGGGCCTCTGAGAGATCAGTGACCCCGTGTCTCTGCTCTTCCTGTCCACCTAAGGGCTGCGCTGAGGCTTCTCCAACAGAGAGCCACAGGCATAGCAATTCAGGGTCCCAAGTCCCAGTGCTGATCCAAGGCAGAGCTGGGACCAGAACATGGATCTTGTCATTCTACTTTAACTCCCAAGGGGGCACAAGCTGGGGACAGAACCAGGCAGCTACTGGGACTGCTGTTGACACCCCTTTCCCCTCCTTCCTGTGTCCTGCCCTGCTTGGTGGAGTTGCGGCAACCGCATTTAGCCACAAGGGGGCGTCGGAAGCCTGCTCAGTGCTGATTGGGAAGTAAGGCCTCTTCAGGGCCACTGTGGACTTCCCAGGGAAGGGCCTGGACTTCTTTCCTTTTCTTCTGTGTTTTAGCTTAAGGGAGGGCCACCTCCTCACGCAGGCCTCTGCATCTCTTCCCCAGGACCTCAAGCTGCTCTTACCTGAAAGGATGCAGACTGGAGCCTTTGTGCTTGAGGCGGCCTTTATGCTGGGTGTGGTAGCTGTAACAGACCCCCCAGCCCCAGGCTTCAGGAGTGGCTCAGAGGGCTCCACTGGCAGGTGCAAGCTGTGATTTCTGGGACTCCCGTGTGTTGCTGCTGCCCCACCCCTGTCCCTCCTTCTGGGGTGGTGGTGGGGAGGGTACCACCCTATCCTCAGGGCAGCAGGTACCTGCCTGAGTGGCTTCTTTCTCCAAGCATGAGCCAGGACTCTGCCTGGACTTTTGCTAGACTTTAGCAGGTAGGGTTAATTGTAATTTAGCCACGACTAGAAGCTGGGCCTGGCTTTAGGTGCATCAGCCTCAGCATCCTTTTTCCTTTCTTTTTTGATGGTTAATTTTACATGTCAAAGCCTCAGCATCTTGAGGTTGGTTCCCTCACCACCCTGCCTACTCACACTTGGTCAGGGTCAACACAGGAGAGCCTGTGTTTTGCAACACTTTCTGGAAAGACAGCAGGGCTTCTACAGCTGTGCTGTCCAGTATGGGAGCCACTGGCCACAGGTGGCTACGTCAGTTTGAATTAAGCAAAATAAAAAATTTGGCTCCTTAGTGACACTAGCCACAATTTCAAGTATGCACCAGCCACGTGTGGTGTAGTGCAGATATAGCCCATTTCCATCAGCACAGAATGTTCTATTAGACAGAGCTGTTCTAGAGTTCAGTCCTTTGGGCCAGGGGACCCCTAAGCTGGGAACATGGACCTCAAACCACGCGGGGGATTTCTGAAAGGGCAATCGGCACAGGCACTTTTCCGGCCTGGATCCGGCTCTGCACAGCCAGCACGGGTCTCTTGCTAGCAGTACTGGAATCGGGGCGCCAGCCTGGCTGAGGAGCAGTTCCGTGTGCCACATTGGCTGACAATAGGGATGTAAATTATGGATTTTTTTAATGCCATGAGGGGAGAAGATAAAAAAAAAAAATGAAAGGGGTCAATCACGAGAGGGGCTGAACTGAACTGTCCTGTAGGAGAGTGGGGTCTTAGGGAGGTCCCTTTGCTACTGCCTCACCTGATTTTGTGACAGTCACATTCTTCTGGCCGCTTTTTCTTCAGGTGACCTCGGACTTCCCTCAGGTTCTTAATTTTGTTCTGCAGGGTTTCAATCTGAGGGAGGGGCAGGAGAGGAGGCCTTGAAACCTTCAAGGCTGGACAGCAAAGGCTTGGCCTGGTGACTGCCCCCACGCTGCCTTGTCTGTGCTCAGCAGCGGCAGCCTGCACTCCCCGGGCCCCAGGGCCAGCACCGGCATGTCTGGGTGGGGAGGAGGTACTTGTTCCGCCTGCTGAAGGAAGCCCGCCTTCTCCTCCAGCCAGCCCTTGCAAGGGAACCGAGTCATTTTCCTGGCCTGGCCTGCGCAGGAACCCGCTGAGCCCACTGAGGGCTCCAGTGTCTCCCCTGGGCTTGATGAAAGGCCTCACTGTAGCACAGACTTCTTGTAAGTCCAAAGGGGGACAACGTGGCTAAGCCATCGTCCCTCAGACAGCCTGGGCAGGAAGCTGTCTGTCTCATGCTGGGACTGACGCCTATCCCTGGGTTGAGGAATCTGTGGGGACCTCACTTCACCTCTCCAGCCTCTTCCCTGGGTCTGGCCTCACTGCCCTCCCACCGTGAGCTGGGGGTCCTGCCAGGCCCGTGGTGGCTGAGAGCACGCTCCTCTCCTGCTCTCCACTCACCTCGTGGTCGATGTGCAGCTTGTGGTCTTTCCAGGCCTGTAGGGACTTGTACAGGTCCAGGTCACACTGGACTGTGTCATTCTCTAGGATGTAGCACCTGCTTGAGAGAAGGGATCACGTGTGGCTCGGAGGAGGTGGAGGTGGAGGGGGACCAGCCCAGGGGCCCAAGAGGTGTGGGAAGCCCTTGCCGAGGTCTGTCCTGTCCCCTTCACCCTTGACTTCCACCTGGACACTCACCGATGTGTCACTTTAATGGGGTTGGCGGCTGAGTAGTCGGGAAGGCCTCCAGTGCCACTGAAGTCCCCATCCTTGTCATCTTGGTCCTCAGGGGCCCCTGGCCAGTGCCTCTTGGTGAGGTTTCGGGGCTGGGCGGCATCACCCAGGCCTACGTGATACACCCTGCCGTCCACCTCGATGGCCACTGAGCGGATAGAGCGACTGCGGACGTAGCTGGCCTTGTACTCTGTGGGCATTAGAGGAGTGGCAGAGTTAGGGAGGCGGGAAAGGCTGGCCAGGCTCCCAGGGCAGTGGGTCCTTCATCAAGATAGGGCCAGGCTTCCAAGCATGAGGCTCAGCTTTGCCTGCGACCCAAGGGGTCGTGAAATCTACCCGCCTGCTCGCAGATCCTGGACCGCAGGGGAGGGCCTCGAGGTGATCACACCGGCAAGATGGAAGTCCTGGAGCCAAGAAGCCACTGACTCGAGGATTTCAAGCGAGAGCTGCTTGCGGGTAAACAAATGGCAGTACATCACCTGTACAACGGAATATGCGACCAGAACCGGGAGCGAGGTTCTGATTCACGCTAGAGTGCGGATGAATGTCGAAAGCAGCCAGACGCAAAGCGGCCTCGTATTGTTACATTCTATTTATAGGAACTACCCAGAATAGGTAAATCTATAACAGCAGGAAGAAGATTGGTGATTGCCAGGGGCTGGGCGAGAGGGTAGTGAGGAGTGACTGCTTTGTGGGTACGGGGTTCCCTTTTGGGGTGATGAAATGTTTTGGAACTAGGTAGAGGTGTGCAACACTGTGAACCTATTAAATGCCTCTGCATTGCATACAATTGTAAAAATGGTGAGTTTTATGTTACCTGAACTTCACCTCAATTAAAAGGAGAAAAAGCATCATGGATGTAAAAATGTTGATTTAAACTGGGAAAAAGGGGACCTGCAGTGCCTGTCTCTGGGTAGAAACGGATGGGGACTGGGGAAGCCACTTAGCTTCTTTGAGTCCCAGAGAGCTGGAGGCTGCCCACCAGGTGGTAGGCAGGTGCTACACCCAGGTGGGCCAGCGACAAGGCTGAGAGGGGGCTTTTGCACACACCCCGATGCTGAAAACTCAGGTGTGCAGGCTGAAGTGACACCCCAGGTAGCCTGTATCTTCTATGTCTCAAAAACAAATCTGAGTTGGTGACATTAAAGAAAAAGGGGAGGTGGTGGCGGTGATGTAGGGATCCAGATTTCCAGCTTCCAGAAAGGAAACAGATGTCTCATGGGCTCACAGTTCCATATGGTCAGGACGGGCCGGGGATGGGCGGCCCCTCTGGCTGCCCACTGTCTTCCCTGTTGGCCACAGCCCCCGCCACTCCTTTCTGTTTTAAAACCTCTGCCCACCTGACGCATGTCTGGCTTCAGCACGCATCCTTCTCCAGATGTGCCTCATTTAAAGAGAAGGGCCTGGAGCCAGTTAGTGGCCCAGGTTTTGTTGGATCCCAAGTGACCCCGAGATGGTGACCAAAGAGGACCCGCTGGAGGCAGGTGGTGGCGGAAGGAGGGAGGAAAGGGCTCTCTTCCCACATGGCCTGGGTCTTGCCACCCCCACTCTTGGGGGATGTTTTGTTTTTATCTTTCAGTTCTCAGACACCTTGCATCAGTCACAAGGGCCGAAGGATCCTGAAGGGCCGGGAGAGGCCTCCCCTCTCCAGCAGAGCCTTGGGCCTTTTCGGACACAGGGCAGCTTTCTCCTGGGCACTTCCCTCCCTCGGTTTAGTCTCCCGATGCAAGTACACAAAGTGCCAAGGATGCACCCTGTGCCGAGCAGGTCCTGCCCCGAGAGGCTCAGGAAATAGACCCAGCGTGTCCTCTCCACTCATTTTGTCTCAGTCGGCTCATGAGTGAGCTGCTTTGCCTCTTTCCACCCTCCATCTCCCAGCTCTAGACTCAGGGGTCCCTAAACCATGGCCTAAGGGCCCAGGCCGGCCTCCATCTGTCTTTGTGAATACAGTTCCACTGGGTACAGCTGCTTGCATTCGCTTATACCTCTGCAGTCGCAGGGCTGAGTCACAAAGCCCAAGACCTTTACTCTCTGGCTCTTCACAGAAGCAGTCTGCGAACCCTGTATGAATCCTCTCCTGGACTGAAGCCACACTACCTGTTCTCCCCGTCACTTTCACCGTGTTCGTGTCCAGAGTCCCGGAGGTACCCTTCCTGCCACACCAACAGAGCATGGGGCAGGACTTCGTAACCCAGCGGCCAAGAGCTTTGACTCTGCAATCAGATGGCTCAGGTGCAAACCCCTGAGCACATGTGTGGCCCTGGCCATTTGGGTAACTTCTCGGGATGGTGCCTACCCTACAAGGGCTCCTTGGAGGATGGCACGAAACGGAACTAGTGAAGCATTCATGCCTGATGAGCTGGTGTGGACCAGCTACTGCAGGGGGTGGGGACTCTGCCTGCAGCTGACGTCCTCACCTAAGGTGACACCCTGGGCCCACTCCCTGCCTCTCCACGCCAGTGGCCGCCTGTGTGATGTGGCTGCCTGTGCCCACGGTGCTTCTCACCACCCTCGGCCACACGGGTCACCTCTCTGTGACTGGGACCCACTGCCCTCATTCTGAGCACAGGGCCTTTGTACTCCATCTTCCCCCTCCTCAGAACACTTGCTCTCTGGCTGGTCACAAGATCTGCTCCTTTCTGTACTTGGTTCTCATTAAGTGTCCATTGAGCACCATTCTGGAGCCACCACCCCTCTCTGCTGGTCCCGCCACCGCTGCATCTCCTTCATGCATTTTTCACCAGGGGAAGTGGCCCTCTTTGTTCACTTGTTCACATCTTGTCTCATCCATGAGGTCCAAGTCCGTGTCTCTCTAGGTCAACTCTAATCTCAGTGTCTTGCACAAAGTTCAAGAAATGAATGAACACCAGTCACGTGGGCCCATCCCCTGAGTCCTCGTCCCCTTCTCCTGTTCCCATGTACCCCTTCTGCTGTGAGTTGGCTGGCTCTGCCTGACTTCCCCACGCCACAGCCAGGATCCCCGTGGATCAAGGTGGGCCAGGACTTTCCAACCTTACCACTGCGGACACTTTGGGGCCAGATCAAACTCTGTGGTGGGGGCTGTCCTGTTCGTTGCAAGTTGTTTAGCCGCATCCATAGCCTCTGCTCACTGAACGCCAGCAGCATCCCTCCATCACACACAATTGTGACAGCCACAAATGTCTCCAAACATTGCCAAGTGTCCCCTGGGGGACAGAAAGCCCCCAGTTCAGCCTGCTCTAGGCTGACTGCTCAGAAAAGCGGGACAGAGTGTCTTGTCGGAGACTCTAGTGGGGGAAGAATGCTGGGCAGGAGATGGGGCTGGAGTCCCCAAATCAGCCACATGACCCAGGCTTTCCTGTCCATCATCAGGGGGTGATCACCCCTGCCCCGCTTACAGGGCTGTTGAGAGGTGCAGGTCCCGGGCTCTGACATTACACTCACATGAGGATTCTGACCAGGGCTGAGCTGACTCTTGGCTACTTTTAGGTATTTTTCTTTCCTCTAAGCATTAATAAGGAGGAAAAGAGCTGAGTTTCTCCCTGCAAGATCTTGTATTATTTAAAGATTATCGACTGTGCCACATATTGAAGCAAGGAGATGCTGGCTGTGTAATCTAATCTGGAAACCAATCATCCTGTTCAGCTAGAAAAGTTAATGTAGTAGTTCCTAATCAGCTGGTGAGGAAATGTAACGGAGGGTCATCAGCTGGGAAGCGTTGTTTGAGGCAGTGGCTGGGCTGTTATGGAGACAGACTTATCTGCTCCACGATGAAGACATTTGCTGCCTGGCTGGATGGACCAGAGGAGATCACCGCGCCTGCCGTAGGAGACCTCAATCTCTAATTAGTCCGTGGCACAATATCATCCGTCTTAATAAAGAAAGACTTTTTTTTTTTTTTTTTTGAGACAGAGTCTTGCTCTGTCACCCAGGCTGGAGTGAAGTGGCGTGATCTCGGTTCACTGCAGCCTCCCGCTCCCAGGTTCAAGCCATTCTCATGCCTCAGCCTCCTGAGTAGCAGGGACTAAAGGCTCCCACCACCGTGCCTGGCTAATCATTGTATTTTTAGTAGACACGGGTTTCACCATGTTGGCCAGACTGGTCTCAAACTCTTGAGCTCAGGCAATCCACCTGCCTTGGCCTCCCAAAATGCTGGGATTACAGGCGTGAGCCACTGTGCCCGATCAGGAAGGAGATTCCAACACAGGCTACCACGCGGATGAACCCGGAGAACATTGTGCGAAGAGAAATAAGCCAGCCACAGAAGGACAAATATTGTACAATTCCACTTAACACGAGTCCCCTAGAGCAGTCAAGCTCGTAGAAGTAGAAGAGTGGTTGCTGAGAGTGGGTGGGAGAATAGGGTGGGAGAATGGGGTGGGAGAATGGGGTGGGAGCGGGGTGGGAGTGGGTACGAGAACGGGGTGAGAGTGGGGTGGGAGTGGGTGGGAGAACGGGGTGAGAGCGGGGTGGGAGAGCGGGGTGGGAGAATGAGTGAGAGCGGGGTGGGAGAACGGGGTGGGAGAGCGGGGTGGGATAACATGGGGAGAAATGGGGTGACAGGGGGGAGGGGTGGAAGAGGGTGGAGAAGGGGGTGACGGGGTGGAGGGGGTGGGGGGGAAAGGGGGTGGGGGTGGGGAAAGGGGTGAGGGGGTGGAGGGGTGGGAGGAGGGAGAAGGGGGGTGGAGGGGGTGAAGGGGTGGAGGGGGTGGAGAGGGGGAGGGAGGGTGGAGGGGTGGGGGGTGGAGGGGGGTGGAAGGGGTGGAGGGGTGGGGGGGTGGAGGGAAGGGGGGTGGAGGGTGAGGGGTGGAAGGGGGGGGGGAGAATGGGGTGAGAGCGGGGTGGGAGTGGGTGGGAGAACGGCGTGAGAGCGGGGTGGGAGAGTGGGGTGAGAACGGGGTGGGACAGCGGGGTGAGAACGGGGTGAGAGCGGAGTGGAAGAACGAGTGACAGCGGGGTGGAAGAACGGGGTGAGAGTGGGGTGGGAGAATGGGGAGATGGCGTTGAATGGGGACAGTTCTAGTTTTGCGAGATGAAAAGAGTTCGTTTAGCAGATAGGTTGCCATAGTAGTGTGCATATAGTTTACACTACTGAACTGGATACTTTAAAATGGCTAAGATGATAAATTTTATGTGTATTTCACCATAACTGTTTTTAAAACAACACCTAAAATCTCTCATTAGGCTTTGGCTGTCCTTAGGCCAGAGAAATGGGCTGCGTGGGAAGCTGCCCAGACCTGGAGGACACACTTCTAGCCGGCGGACCCTGACGCCTCCACACATTTTCAGGGCACAGGCTCATTCCTGTTTGAAAGTCAGGCAGGGACCATTCTTCCTATTTGATGGTGGGAGCTGAGCTTCAGAATGGTAAAGTGATAGCCCAGGGTGGCGGCTGAGCCTTCTGGCTGGGTCTAGAAGAGTCCCTCTCTTCCCTTCGCCAGCTCCCTGGCTTCTGCCTGCCTGTCCTCTCCTCGGCCCCTGCAGAGAATGAGGTGTGAAGGTGTAGACGCTTCTTCAGTTGGGTGAGGCTTTCCCCCGCTCAACTAAAGTATAGTCTATTTTTGTTCTTCAGGATAGTTTTTTATTTTTTTTTTTTGAGACTGAGTCTCACTCTGTCGCCCAGGCTGGAGCACAATGGCATGATCTCAGCTGTCTGCAACCTCCGCCTCCCGGGTTCAAGCGATTCTCCTGCCACGCCACCACGCCCAACTAATTTTTTGTATTTTTAGTAGAGATGGGGTTTCACCATGTTGGCCAGGCTGGTCTTGAACTCCTGACCTCAAGTGATCCATCCACCTCGGCCTCTCAAAGTGCTGGGATTACAGGTGTGAGCCACCGTGCCCAGCCCAGGGTAGTTCTATAAAGTCACCACAAACACTGACTAATTGAACATTGAAACATGGGTCCTAGGGGAAGCACAGAGCTGGGTTCCTGCGAACCTCTGGTCCCAGCATTTTCACCAGCCAATACAAGCCAACCTTGTATGCGTGTTTCTTCCTTTTTTTTTTTTTTTTTTTTTTGAGATGGATCTTGCTCTGTTGCCTAGGCTGGAGTGCAGTGGTGCAATCTCGGGTCACCGCAGCATCTGCCTCCCGGGTTCAAGCGATTCTCATGCCTCAGCCTCCCAAGTAGCCGGGATTACAAGCATGAGCCACCACATCTGGCTAATTTTTGTATTTTTAGATGGGGTTTTACCATGTTGGCCAGGCTGGTCTTGAGCTCCTGACCTCAGGTGATCCGCCTGCCTCGGACTCCCAAAGTACTGGGATTACAGGCGTAAGCCACCGCGCCTGGCCTTATCTGTTTGTTACTACTGCTCCCCACTAGAATGGGTGGCTCGTGAGGAGGTGTGGCTGTGTCCCCAGCCCCTAGACCACCACCTGGCAAAGCGACAGTCTCTGTGGAATTGTCTGAGTGAATGAATGGGGCAAGAGCCAGGTTGTGACACTTACTCTTCTTGAAGAGCTTTTTCCGGCGTCCAGCCAGGCTGAGCTTGTAGTCCCCGCTGTCACAGGTGCAGGCCTCACTGCCCTGCCTGTAGTACTTGGGCACGAGGTTGGAGAGGGCTCTGCCGCCGCCCAGCCGCATGGGGCCCTTGCACTTATGCAGCTTCAGCTTCCCCGTGGCGTCCTCCACACACTGCCACTTCTGCAAGACATGCCAGGGCCTCAGCCAGCTGCTCGTCTGCTCTCCTAAACCCGCCTCTCCCCTGCCACCCCCATCCACCCTGGAGACATCCCTCTCCCTGCTTGCATCCAGCTGTTACCGAGCCCCACCTCTGCTATCTCCAATGCCGCTTCTCTCCACCGCCACTGCTTGAACCTTGGGCAGAGCTACCATCATCCCCCCGCGAGATGCCTCCGACAGCCACCACTCTCATGGTTACCTGCTTCTGTCTGCTCCTAAAATCCACCCACATGGCAGCTAGAGGAATCTTTTTAAAGGGCAAGTTGGATCATATTACTCTCCTACTTAAAACCCTTCAATGGCTCCCACTGTCTTTAAGACAAGACCCAAGCTCCTGATACTAGTCTTTGAACACCCTCTGCAATCTGGCCCTGGCCTACCCATGGGTCCTCCTCTCCCTCAGCCCCAGCCCTCTCTCCAGTATCCCCTGTGGGCTGCTGCCCCAGGGACTTGGCGCTCACTGTTCCTTCTGCCTAGAATGCCTTTTCTCCAGCCCTTCCTGCTTCTGGAGCCTTCTGTTCCTTCCCGTCTGCTCCAGCGCAAGGTCTCCCCTGCCCACCTTCCCAGACTCAATCAGTGCAGTGTGTGCAGAGGCTCCACGTGTGCATGTCCACGTGTGCATGTAACTCCAGGCCTGTGGTCAGAAGCTGAATGTAGATAGAATCACTGTCCAAATCTCTCGTGTTGATCCCTCTTCTCTTCCCCAGTTCCAGCCTCCTGGATCCCCTCATGGGATTCTGCAACCACCTGCAAACTGGATTCTCTTCCCTTCTGTCCACACCTGCTCCAGCCCATTGACCCAGGGACTCTTTAGGGCCTATTGTGTGCCAAAGTGACCTTTCCAGGCCACGGGTCAGATCTGTTCCCTGTGTCTCTCCAGCACTTAGCATGTGCCAGGCACTGTGTGTTAATATATTAACTTGCTTACTACACCTCATGCTACCCTACAAGGCAGGTGCTGTCATTACTGTGCCGCTTCAAGATGAGGCACACAGAGGTAGAGAGATGTGTCCTGGGTCACACAACTGGGAGGTGCAAGAGCTGTAAGGAAAAGTGTGGAATCTGGTGCCACCATGCCCCGCAACCCTCTGCTGCACCGCCTGCCCCCCCCCCCCCCACCACCGTTGAATGCCCTGCTGCCTTTCACCTGCTCATCTTGCCCCTGTCCCGCCCGTCTGTTCTCACCTGGAGGCTGAATCTGATTGCATTCACAGCGCCCTGCCACGCTCCCACCCGCTTCAACACATGCAGGCCCTTCCAGCATCCTGGATTCCTTAGTGCAGAAGGAGATTGATGGGCCAGCAGGCATGGCCCTGAATGAGGCCAGCTCAGAAGTGACTGGGGGACCTGGGGAGGCTAAAGTGGGCACTGTGACCGGCTATACCCATCTGACTGTCGCCAGAGGGGAGCACAGGCCCAGAAGCCCAGGTCTGATTTTTCAGGAAAAGCCAGGCTCTGACTTCTGCATGAAGCCCTGAGCTGTGTGCGCTGGCGAGCAGCCTCCGTCCACTTAGCTCTCTCTGCCTGGAATTCTCCTTCCCCGCTGCCTGCTCCCCCCTCCAACCCAACAAACTCAGCTGGGGCACGACTTGAGGGGTCGGCAAACGGCAGCCCTCTCGCTAGTCAACTCCAGCCCGTGGCCTGTTTTTGTATGGCCTGCAACCCAAGAACGGTTTTTACATTGTACATTTTTAGAGTTGTAAAAAGCAAGAACAAAAACAAATGTGTGGCCTGCAAAGCCCAAACTATTTACTGTCTGACCTTGCGCGGAAAGTGTTTGCTGTCCCTGCACTACTCATGTAGAAGCCGTGTCCACATGGCCCGTCCCGAGGCTGTCCTGGCGAGGGCGGCAGGTGAGCCCCACAGGGCTGGGCCAGTGTCGGCTTGACTCAGTCCCTACAGCTGCTGAGAACAAAGGTCCCGCAGCCCGACTACCTGGGTTCAAATCCTGGCTCCACCACTTGAAGCTGTGAGGCTGCAGGCAGTTTGCCTGAGCCCTGGGCCTCAGTGTCCCCCTGTGTAGAGAACATACCTGCCAGATAGGGTGGCTGGAGGTAGAGCGTACACTCACGTGTTGCCTGTGATGATCATCATTACAAGGTGCCCAGGGCACATTTACTCCTGCCCGGGCCGGGCCCTAGTCTGGGCTTTAGCAATGATGACATGAATTCTAGCCGGGCCCTGCCCTTAGGATGTACCCGTATCACCAGGAAACAGGCAGATGCACAAGAGCTCGGTTCCTGGAAATGTTTGTTCAGCGAAGGACAAACAAACATCTACCACGTGGGGTAGCACAGAAAAGGTACCCAAGGCAATGCTATGGCTGGGTGTGAGGCCCCCTAAGAGACGTCCTTGGGCCACAGGGTACAGCTTCTACACTGGGCAGGGCATTCCAGAAGGCACGGCACAAGCAGGGACATGGCAACGGCACTCGGGGAGTGCGGGCTTGTGAGCAGGGCCATTGCCTGGGATGGGGGGCAGACGTCTGAGCCTGGGGGCCCCAAAGCTCTGGGGCTGGGTCGGGGGCCGTGGGTTGCTGCCTCCCAGCTGGCCTAGGCTATGTGCCCCAAACCCCACCCCGCCCTCAGCACTCGCTTCCTTTGGCTTCAGTGGTGTGCTCTGATTGTTTGCAAAATGCTGATACCTCCTCTTTCTTAGCCCCAGCAAAGAGGTCATTCTGGCTGCCCAAGCCCTGATCTGGGTCGGGGGAGACATGCAGAAAGAACCAGTGGGGGACTTGACAATGTTCCCTCGTTGAGGGGCAAAGGCTTCCTGGCCTCCTCATTTCATTCCTTTTAGCCCAGAACTAAAATCAGAACCACTTCTGGGATCTCGGTACAAAGTCAAGGCTGAACTCTCTCCAGAACATCAGCTCCGGGAGGGCAGGAGTTTCTGTTGGGCATATTCAAGGCTGTAGCCCTGCACCTAGGGCAGTGCCTGGCAATCGGAGGTATGCATTCGTGCTGTACAATGGAGGGATGAAATCCACAGCTCCTGCCCGGTGGCAGATACGGGTTAATTCTGTGACTAAGTGGGGTCTGTGGGTTTACAAACACACACTGGGTGGGGAGGCACAGTCAGGCCTGTATGAGCCCATACTAATTCTGTGTGCAGTCGTAAGATGGAATCATTCAAATGCAGTCCATCACAAATGCACCCACCTCAGGCCTTCGCATCACAAATGCACCCACCTCAGGCCTTCGCCTTCAATACCAGGGCCCTGGTTTTGTTTTTTCTCATAGGTGAAACAGGCATGCAGCTCCAGTCCCAGCCTTTGACAGGCAGGGCAGGGACACACCTCTGGCACCCCTTGGGCCAGTCAAGGCAGAGCCTCACCATCTCCAATCCCCTCCCCGCCCACTCCCCTCCCTGCCCACTCCCCTCTCCACCCTGCCTGGGGGTGGGGGTTGCCCCTCCCCTGACCCTCCTCTCCAAGCCTGCCCTGGCCTTCCAGCCTCAGAAGAGCCTCCTTCAGGCTTTCCCAAACATGTCAGTTTCTGCTATCTCTGAATACTTCCCAGATAATTTTCTTTTTTCTTATGTTTTTAGAGACAGGGTCTTATTCTGTCACCCAAGCTGGAGTGCAGTGGCGCAATCATAGCTCACTGCAACCCCCAACACGTGGGCTCAAGCCATCCTCCCACCTCAGCTCTGGAGTAGCTGGGACCTCAGACATGAGCCACGGACTGTTCCTAGCCATAATTTCCTTAATATTTCTCTTGCAATCAATTCACTTTTTAAAACCTTACATATATTTCTTTTAAAAAGCCATGTCTTATTACTCCTATAAAAGGAAAACCAGTCACGAAGAGGATACTGTCAAAGTAAATACGGTGAAGATAAAGTAATTTAACTCCTGCTGGGGCCTTTGTGCAAGAGGGGTCGGCAAGGGCTAGAGAGGTGCTAAGGGCATACGCACACCCATGGGACACTTGGCGTCTGACACGGTCAGGGTCCAAAGGCTGCTGAGAAATCAATCGCTTATTGGGAGCGTCATCCTGCACCACCAAACAGCATCTTGGGCATCACAGGGCAGCAAAGGGCTACCCGTTGGGAGGCCCTGGCCCTGCTGGTTCAGTGGCTCTCAGAGCCCCGCAGGTCAGGCTGTAGTCAGGAGGGGGAGCCGTCGGGAGGGCACGGAGCCTTCTTACCTGTCCCAGCTGCTCACAGGCCGTCTGGTACTCAGCGCGCTGACACAGGTCCTTCACACGCTGGTACTTGGGCAAAAAGTTCTCCTCCTGGGCATCCACCTTGTCGTTGTCTCTCTTGTGTAGCAGTTTGCTATGGGGCAGACAGCAGGAGTCGCGGGGCCGGCCTCTCAGCTCTGGAGGAGCCCCGGAGGCACGTGTGCCCACCTAGGGGGGTGCCCCCTCGGCTCCGGCTTTTCCTCACAGTGGAGGGCACAGGGCCACCCTCCCCGGGTCTCCTGATGTTTAGGAAACTTAAGATATTGGAATTTTATAAGCAACTTCCCAAATTGCATGAGTTGGCAATAAATTAACTGAAGACATTGTAGAAGCTGGACAAAACATGCCAAAAGAGTACACGTGACCTCAGACCCCAATTTTGTGTCGTCTATAGGAGGAGTGAATGGGCTTTGTGTTTAGGGGCCTTTGGACACAACTTCAGAGCCATGGGCAGTTCTTGAATACCACGATGCGGTGGGGCTGCAGGAGCTTCCTAGGCGGAGGGAGGGAGGTGGGCAGGGGTGTCCCTCCCAGGACCCGGCACTCACCCTCTCTCCACCAGGAAGGAGTCCCTCCAGACCCTCATCTTCTTTTTCAAGTGAAACCTGGAAAAAAGCATGGCTCCTGCTTCTCAGCAATGTGAGGGCTTCCCACCACCCCCTATTCCCCCAGGAGCAGGGACGGCACCAGGCGTCAGCCTTGGTTTACAGTCAGCCTGGACGGCAACTGTGGTGAGCGCCCCCAGCTGGGCACTGGAGCATTGCACACCCTCCTCTGAGTTGAGCCACCCCTTCCCCAGAGACTTGGGTCTGGAAGTACACAGGGCAGAAATGACCCAGGTCAAAGTCACTGTAAGTCCCACCCAAGTAACTGTGTGTCTGTGTGTGTGTGTGTGCACGCGCGCGCGCACATCTCAAACCCCACCAGGAAGCCCAGCAACTCCCCCGGCGCTAGACGAGCTCTGTCTTGAGCTCAGCATCAGGGGCAGTGGTTCAGCGTCAGTGCAGTGGTTCAGCATCTTGAGCTCTGTCTTGAGCTCAGCATCAGGCGCAGTGGTTCGGCGTCTTGAGCTCTGTCTTGAGCTCAGCGTTCAGGCGCAGTGGTTCGGCGTCTTGAGCTCTGTCTTGAGCTCAGCGTCAGGCGCAGTGGTTCAGCGTCAGTGCAGTGGTTCAGCATCTTGAGCTCTGTCTTGAGCTCAGTTTCAGGCGCAGCAGTTGCCTTGATGTCGGGTTAATTGCATTGGGTTTTGGGGGTATTTTCTTCTTTGGTGCTTTGCAGTTGCATGTATGTAATTTGTATGTTTCATCCAGTGCCACCTGGTCATTTCCATTTCCTAGATGGGGACTCTGAAGCTGAGAGGGGAAGCTTCCACCCTGTCCCCTGACTCCCAGGTGTCCTGGCTCCCAGGCCAGTGTCCCCAAACATGTCCATTTTATACCATTACAGCTCGCCTGGCCTCACAGTCAGGGGAGGAGCCTCAATGGACGTGGTCCCCCTACAGGGCAGCCAGATGTGGGCACACAGTGCTCGCCTGGCTGGAGCCTCTGGGAGGCCACAGGGGAAGGGCTCCGCTGCCAGAGGTGCAAGCCAGGAGTTGAAGTAGCACCTGGAGGCCAGGAACCTGGTGGCTGTTAGAGCGCTGGCCACCAGATGTCGCTGCGGCCACACCAGCCTCCCCGCCCCGACTCAGCCCACCTCCCAACTGTCTGACTTGCCCACCCTCACGGTTCCTATTCTGCCTCTCTGGACACCTAGGAATATGTTCCCATCACACCCTCCAGCATTAAAGTTATGGGCCCTGGTGAGTCAGCATCTGAATTCCCAGAGCTACATCCAGACTTGCTGGGATACCTCCGACAAGCCACTCAATCGCTTTGGGACTCGGATTCCAAACTGGTAAAACGGGGATGATGATAATGTCCACCTTGCTGGGTTACTGTGAGGATCAAATTCCCAGATTTCCCTGCACGGTACTTAGAACAGGGCCTCACACACAAGCGCCGTGCAGTTAGCACCAACTCCTACCATCACTGCTGCTATCATTTCAAGCTTTGGGTAATTTTAGCTCAGAGAAGGTCCCCAACCGGTCACCTTGGCCACATTCCAGATGGGAAGACAGAATCTCGGAGAGGGGGCCATGCTTCTCTCCCACAGCAGGTAAGTGGTTGGCATAGGGGGACCTGAGAACCCCAGCTCCTGACCCTTGGAGACCCCACATTCTAGACCCACAGGGTTTTGCTCTGAGTTCCCGCAGGTCAATGTCCTGGCCCCCCAAAACCTGCCCTGATCCTTCCTCACCGATTCACCGGCCGCTCCGTGTCCAGCAGCTTGAGGATGGATTTTCCGTCCATATCTGCAGGTATGTCCAGGCCTGCAATGTCCAGGATGGTGGGGGCCAGGTCAATGTTGAGGACGATGTGGGGATTCCTGGGGGAGGCAGGAGATCGGGGACTCAGCCACTGGGGTGGTGGTGTCTCAGCCTCATGCGGGGCGTTGGGGAGCGGTAGGTGGGCAGCAGTTTGTTGGGGGCTGACATCTGCAGGTATGGAAGCTGCAGTCTGGCACCTCAACCTCTGCGGCCTGGCAAGCTCCCCTCTGTGGCCCAGATTCAGCCGAACCTCCACTCTGCGCTTGCCTCCCCTTAGCTTCTGTGTCTCAGACATGCCATGCTGTGAGCTGACAGCCCCACCCTGTCCCCCTCCTGCCCTTCCTGTCCCCACTTCCTGAGCAAAGGTGACCCGCCTTTACAACCAGCCCAAATCCTGGCCCTTCCCGAACCCTTCCCCTGGACCTCTGGGGCAAACACTGGCTCCTCACTGTTCCTTGACAGCCCAGGCACAGTCCAGCCTCAGGGCCTTCTTCTTTACCATCCTCTCTGCCTGGAATGTTCTTTCCCTGGAGATCAGGGGCCACCGTCCCTCACCCCTTTAGTTCTTTGCTCTATGACCAAGGAGGCCTGTGACAGGCCTCAGTGGTCCCCAGAATCCCTGTCCCTGGTGATCACACCTTAATGTGACCCCCTCACCTTGGGTGTGGACCAACCTGCACCTGCTGCCAACCAGTGGGATGTGAAGGTGATGGGCTGTCACTCCCGTGGTTGTGTTATGAGATAGTCAACTCTATCCTGCTAGCAGTCTGGCTCTGGTTTCTTTCTCCCCTTGCTGGCTTTGAAGAAGCAAGCCACTCTAAATCAGTGGCTAGACTGTGAGCAGTTTGGGAGGCAGACTGCATGGGTTCAAGTCCTCTGCTTGCCCTTGACCTGCCCCGTGAGCAGGGATGTAGATGCTCCCCAGTCGAGCCTCTGGATGAGACCACAGCCCTGGCCGGCACCTTGATTTCAGCCTAAGCAGATGACCCTGCAGGGCTGGGCCCAGGCTTCTGACCCTCAGACACCATGAGTTTGGACATGTGTGTTGTCTTAAGCTGCTGAGTTTGTGGCAGTTTGTTCTGTAGCACAGATACCCAACACAAGGCCCCTCCTGAGGACCCTATTTGGAACTGCACCCCCTCCCCACCCTCCCTGCTTTATCTTTCTCCTGAAGACTTATCACCATCTCATATGCTATATAATTTACTTATTTCTCTGGCTTATTGTCTATTACCCAGTTAGACTCTAAGCTGCAAGAAGGCTGGCTCAGATGGTCACTTCTGCATCTCCAGGACTTATACCCTTAGAACACACAGTAGCTACTCAGTAAATATTGGCTAAGTGAATTCCCATACATCTGCCACCTTTCCTGGCTCCTGTTTCTTTTTTTGAGAGGTGTCTTGCTCTGTCACCCAGGCTGGAGTGTGGTGGCACAATCTCGGCTGACTGCAACCTCCACCTCCTGGGTTCAAGTGATTCTCATGCCTCAGCCTCCCGAGTAGCTGGGATTACAGGCATGCACCACCACACCCATAATTTTTGTACTTTTAGTAGAGGTGGGGTTTCACCATGTTGGCCAGGTTACTCTTGAACTCCTGACCTCAGGTGATACATCCGCCTCAGCCTCCCAAAGTGCTGGGATTACAGGCATGAGCCACCTCTCCTGGCTTTTGTTTCTGGCTGATGGCATTCCCAATGTAGGGTAAGGGACTTGAGGGGTGTGCCCAGCACAGGACCCAGGACCTGTTGAATGGTGGACAGTCCCGTCAGAGCACCTGAGTGCCCTCCCTGCTAGTTCCCTGGGGACCAGGGCAGGGCCTGGGTCCTAGGGTTTCCGTCATCTTTAACCCCTCATCTCTCCCCAGTCCAGTGCCCTGTGAACATCGGGCAGGCTGCCAAGCATGTGTGCAGCTGCTGAAGATGGGGCTGTGTCATGGGGGGATCGAAGGCCAGCGTAAGGTGCTACAACTGAATCCAGAGGCGAGGGAGCTGGGAAGACTGCTGAGCGACGGGCGCTCTGCGGAACCCAGCAACCAGCAGCTGATGGGGCTGAGCTTGTCCAGTGGTCCCACTGCTCCAGGCTCAGGGGAAGGAGGACAGCGGTTGCTTTTCCTGGCCAGCACCCATGCCTTGCTCTGTGTCGCAGCTTCTAATTCTGTAGGAACTACCTGGCCCCATTCAGAGTCCACTGCCCAATGCACTCAGCCTGGTTACTCAAGGGTTTCTGTCACCTCTGGCTACAGTGAATGGTTCAGGGAAGGACACGTGACCTAAGTCAGGCCAGTGGGAGTCAGCCTCAGGTCTTCTGTTCAAAGCAGTTTGGCTTCCTAAACAGGATGGCTGAAAATCTGGAGCTGCTGACCCTGCCATAAGGAGAAAAACCTGCCTGAGAATAAAGCCAATTCAGCGGAAGTGGGACTGAGAGATAAGAAATGAGAGTTTTCCAATGACATTGTAAGACTGCTGGATCCAGCCATGCCTGAGGCTGGAGCTGTGCATGGACTTTTCAGTAACTATAGTTACTGTGTTCCTTTTATCTTATATGCCTTATCTGGTTCAAAGGTCATTTCTGCTTGCAACCAAAGGAGTCCTGGCTGACAGATACTGTGTGTCTTTGGTCCCAAACCTGACATGAGCACTCTCTTTTCCTTGGCCATGTGGGATGTGGTTTTGGGTCCTATGAGTCAGATCACAGATTCCAAGGCTGACCAAACCCCCAATGTCAGTGTTTGTAGAGCCCTCAGTGGGTCAGCTTCTTTCTGTTCACAGAGATGGTTCGAAGTTTCTGAGAGATGTGACAGATGGGAATAGAGACTGCCTGGCTTCAAGCCCCAGCCCCTTCCCTAACTTGCTCTGTCAACTCAGGCAACTTAACCTCTCTGTGCCTCAGTGGCCTTGGATGTAAAACGGGGCTACTATGAGCATCCACGTCACAGGGCAGTTGTGATGCTGAAACGAATTATTCACGTTTTTTTGAGATGGAGTCTCACTCTGTCGCCCAGACTGGAGTGCAGGAGCATGATCTCGGCTCACTGCAACCTCCGCCTCCCAGGTTCAAGTGATTCTCCTGCCTCAGCCTCCTGAGTGCTGGGACCACAGGTGTGCACCACCATGTCCAGCTAATTTTTGTATTTTTAGTAGAGGCAGGGTTTCCCCATGTTGGCCAGGCTGGTCTTGAACTCCTGACCTCAAATGATCTGCCCGCCTGGGCCTCCCAAAGTGCTGGGATTACAGGCGTGAGCCACAGGGCCCGGCTTGCAATGAATTATTATGTAGTTCTTAGACCCAGCCCTGAAGAGCAGACACTCCATCCGTGTGGACTATCGTTATTACAGCTCTTATTCCAATGGGGACGCTAACAGCCAAAGACAGGCATGATCTGATAAGGTCAACAGACAGCCATCACTTTTTCTGGCCTTGAACTCATGTAGCCTGCCTCCTGGAATTCTCGCAAAATGTCCAAGGCAGTGGGAACATGTCAGTCTGGAATTCCACACTGCACTGTCAACGCCTTTTCAGGAGGAATTCTGCAGCCAGCCCTGTGTGAGTGCTGGGTGTGTGTTCCCACATCTGGGCATGGGCAGAAGGCAGACCAAATGACAGTCTTAATAGCAACACATCTGCTTTTCAAAAACCCCATTTGAGCCAGTCTCCATAATATCTCAGCCGATCCAAGGAAGCTGCTGCCATGAACAGTGGCCTGTCCGCTCCCCTGCCCCAGACACAGCATGTTCGCTGCCAGAACCTGTCATCTCAAAGGTTAGCCCAAGGAGAATGGCTGGCTGAGGGCTGCGGCCCACGCGGTCCTCCAGGAAGGATGGGAGGGAACAGCATCTCCGTTTATGCTGCTGCCCGGAGGTGGCTCAGCTGATCCCGGCTGACAACCAGCTGCCTGTGCTGAGGTCCGGGGTTTCTCCCTGACAACCTCCAGGCCCAATGACTGCCCACACAATTCTGGCCTTACACATATAACTATAACTTATTTAATTTTTAAATCAATTTCTATTATTTCAAACTAAAATCTATTGCAAAAGGATATTCTGTGGTCCTACCTTAACCACAATAACTGCCACCTGCCATTCACCAAAGGTAACTGCTATCTACCAAAAATAGGTACAAGGCACACAAAGCAATGCTAGAACAGAACAGAACAGAAATCCAAGAGCCATTCCCACCTGCTGGTGACACGCATGTGCTCACACACACGTCTACAGCCCAGCTCCCTGGATTTCCTGGCATACAGCCCCACCACAAACAATCTGTTTCCACAGGTGCTAATGGCTCCTGGCCTCTCCTTCCCCAGCAGAGGGGTATAACATGCATGACATAACTGCTTTCCTTTGGCCCTGGGGTTCATCTGCCAAAACTGTGTGCCACCCAGGGTGGGCTTGGGTTTGGGCTGCACAGTTGAAGCCCTGAGCTGGGCCCAGGGGCCTCCCTGGGTCCCTGGGGGATGACACTTACAGAGAGCCAGCTTCCACGTTGGGGCCCCTCACATAGAACGGGACCCTGATGTCAAACTCATACGGCATGGATTTCCCTTTCACCAGGCCAAACTGGCCGATGTGGTAGCCGTGGTCGGCGGTGTACACGATGTACGTGTTGTCCAGCTCGCCCGTCTCAACCAGCATGTTGTAAATCTGCAACACAGGCAAGGAGGCAAGGGGCAGTGGGGACTGGGTGCTTGGCCCGTCTCCGAGCCGGGGTGACAGGCGCTTGATATCTCAGGCTCTGTCCCTCCCTTGCTTCAGGTCTTCACTCAACTTTCCCAGGGGCTCTCCCCTTTGTCACTGCACCTTCCTGCCTCCTGTCACCCCCTGGCCCGCCCTCCCCTCCACGGTTCTTTGTGGCCCTTCTCGGCCTCCATCTCTTTTACTTATCTGTGGATCATCTGTGTCCCTGCCTTGGCATGTTGCCTTCATTAGGGCAGAGACTTTTGCCATTTTGTTCCCTGCCTGCTGTATCCCATGTACACGGGCACTCAATAATGCCGTCGGGTGAATGAATGAATGAGTGAAACTCGGGCTGCAGCCTGTGGCAGGAGCTTGCGATCCAGAAGGGCACCGTGTGGCAGAACTTTCTGCATTGGTGGCCGTGTTAATGTCTGCACTGTCCGATACGGTGGCCTCCAGCCACACGAACCTACTGAGCACCTGAAATGAGGCTTGTGTGACAGAAGAACTGACTTTATAATGTTACTGTATTCAGTTTAAATAGCCATGGCTAAATAAAATGTGGCAATACCCATACAATGGGATATTATTCAGCAATAACAGGGAATGAGGGGGACTGATTCATGCGACACCAGGGGTGAAGCTTGAACACGTGGCGCTAAGTGAAAGAAAGGCGCTGGGCACAGAAGGCCACAGCGTGTACGATTCCATTTATAGGAAGTGTGCAGAACACCCAATCTAGAGAGACAGAAAGAGATCACCAGTTGTCTGGGGCTGGGGCTGAGGGAGATTTAGTGGGCAATGACTAAGGTTTCTCTTTGGGGTAAGAAAAATGTCCTAACATGGATGTGGTGATGGTTATACAACTCTGGGCATATGAAAACCACAGAATTGCACACTTTAATTGGGGGAATTGTATGGTATGTGAATTACATCCCAACAAATGTGTTTAAAAATGTAAATAGCAGGAAAAAATATAACTAGCATACATGGTTACCGTATTGAGCAGCACAGATCTAGAATATGTTTCATGAAGGAAGAGGATTTTGTCTGGATTGCTCCTAGCTGTTCCCCAGGTCTAGCATATGGGGCCTCTTCGTTCTGCCTTTGATTTCTATTCCTCCAGGAAAACCCTGAAGGGCCAGGAGGTTTCGGCCCTGGCCTGGCTGGGGGTTCAGAGCCACGCCCACCAAGAGGCATGCAGCGGGCACCTACCGTCTCCATGGAGTCGTCCACCGACATGAGGGTCTGCAAGCGCTTCCGCTGGAGCATGTTGGTGAATTCCATGTGGATGGGCTTCATGGGCCCCGTGTAGCGCATGATCCAGTGTTTGTCCGGGTTGGGTGCGTAGTTGTAGCTTGGCGTGCTGGTGGGCAAGGACACACGCATCAGTCAAAGCCAGCGACAGCCTGGACCCTGCCCTGCCCTCGCCAGACACGCCCAGATGAGCAGCCACCCTGTGCTGTGTCTGCAGCCCAGGGCCAGGTGTGCTCCCCTGGTGGGAAAGGGGACAGTGGCATGGCAGGGGCTTATCGAAACCCTGTTTCAGCGTTTCTCCACATGTGAAGTGTGCACGTGGGAAGCTCCTAAGAGGCACAGCATTCAGTGACCTTGAGGACAAAGTGAGACAGCCAGTCCCTTGTCGGCTCTCTCAGGGCAAAGTCTCAGTTTGGTGCTAGTGTTTCTTTAACACCTCTCTAGGCTTTGCTCATCTCCCTTTTGAAAAAAAAGGAAGAAAGTCAAGTTCAGAGCCTTCATCGGGAACCAGTTCCCAACTCGAATTCCATAGCATTGCTTTGTGTGCCTTGTACCTATTTTTGGTAGATGGCAGCTACCTTTGGTGAATGGCAGGTGGCAGTTATTGTGGTTAAGGTAGGACCACAGAATATCCTTTTGCAATAGATTTTAGTTTGAAATAATAGAAATTGATTTAAAAATTAAATAAGTTATAGTTATATGTGCAAGGCCAGAATTGTGAGGAAGAAACCTGAATGTGCACATTTGGGACATGCCACATTCTCTTTATTTTTTGAGATGGAGTCTCGTTCTGTCACTCAGGCTGGAGTGCAGGGGCATGATCTCAGCTCACTGCAACCTCCACCTCCCGATTCAAGCAATTCTCCTCCCTCAGCCTCTCGAGTAGCTGGGACTACAGGTGTGTGCCACCACACCTGGCTAATTTTTTGTATTTTTAGTAGAAATGGGGTTTCACTGTGTTAGCCAGGATGGTCTTCATCTCCTGACCTCGTGATCTGCCCACCTTGGCCTCCCAAAGTGTTGGGATTACAGGCATGAGCCACCGCGCCCGGCCTCTTTGAGATGGAGTCTTGCTGTGGTCCAGGCTGGAGTGCAGTGGTGGGATCTCAGCTCACTGCAGCCTTTGCCTCCTGGGTTCAAGTGATTCTCCTGCCTCAGCCTCTTCAGTAGCTGGGACTACAGGCTTGTGTCACCACACCTGGCTAATTCTTGTAGTTTTAGTAGAGATGGGGTTTTGCCATGTTGGCCAGGCTGGTCTTGAACTCCTGACCTCAGGTGATCCACCCACCTTGGCCTCCCAAAGTTTCGGCATTACAAGCATGAGCCACTGCACCTGGCATGCTGCTTAATCTCGCAGCAGGAGTGTGTTGGGCAAAGTTCTGTCTGAGCACCTGTGACGTGAGGGATGGAGGGACCCCACGCAGATATCTATGATGATATCACGGTAGTGGTTGGCCATACCAGCTGCTGGGGTTTGAGCCACAGTTCTGTCTTTGGCCAGTTAGTCGCCTCCCAAGCCATCAGTTCCGTCATTTCCTACCCAAGGAGAATATAGACAGTGCCAGTTCCCAGGATGGTTGTGAGCATTGAGAGGCTGTAAGGGGAACCCTTCTAACCATGGCCAGTGCGTGACGACTGCTCGGGAGAGGTTATCATTGGTGTGTCCCTTTGTCATTAGTCATCACGGGTGACTCCACGGCAGAAGTCAGGTACACTGGGTCTGTCACTCACTCCGTGAGACAGCAGGCAGGTCCCTAAACGTCTCTGACCCTGTTTCCTGGTTAGTCAATGGGAGATTAAACCAAAACCAGAGGAATCATTGTGAGCAAACCAAGAGCACCTCCTTGTCACCTCAGTTTATGGCGGGCCCCTTGCTCTGAGCTACTGAAAACCGCAGCATGGAGGAGTGAGTCTCCTGGGTGGGGTGCACCATTGACAGAAGGCACTGTTTAAGGTCTCACAAAACGTGGGCTTCCTCGCCCTGATGGTTCTTGAAGGCCAGGTTCCCTGCAAATCTGGCCCCTCTTCCCAGTCAAGGCTGAAGTAAAGGGTGAGTTTCCATCGCTTTTCACAGTGGGTGTTCTGGGGGCAAGGAGCTCCCGCGAAGAAGAGGAGGAAAAACAAGCCTGGTCAGAGGGGCACAGACATGTCTCCCTGTGGCCTGGCACGTCGGGACTTCAGCAGTGTCTCAAATATCACAATCATCCGGGGCAGAAATTGTGCCGCTGCCGCTGGGATAGCTTGGCAGCTGTGGACACCATTGCTATGTAAGGCGGGTGGTGAGTCACTGTCTCCAAGGCTCCCCTGGACTCGGCTTTCTGAGCCCCTGGCTGATCTGCGGCCTTGTGCCACTAAATCCATCAGGGCCCACGCTTCCTTTCATTACGGAATGGCCAGGGTCTCCTGTGGGCCGGCTCTGCCGTCTCAGGGCCTGACCTGCCATGTAGAACATTCCCAGGAACAAGCTCAGCTCCCCTCTCAGATCTCTCCCACTGAGGAACTGAAAGGGGGCTGCTGGGGGCAACAGTCGGACAGAGACGCTCTCAGAGCAGCGCAGCGTGTGGGAAAATTGGTCCTGCAGGCCCAAGGGCCCGGATTCCAGGATGCAATTTTCAGCAATCATCTCTGAATCCATGAGAAGTTAGGCTGATGTCGGCCCTCGAGAACAGTGAGGGGTGAGTTTGTTCAGAGGATGATGATTTCTGCAGCCCTGGCTCTGAGAGAGCGCTTTTGGAGGACACTGAGGCCAGAAGGCAGCAGAGCTGGGTGGTGCTTGGGGTCGACGCCGGCTCGCCGGTCGCCTGTGTCAAGCCAGGCAACCCAGGGAGGATGTCGGCATCTTCCCATGGGCCCAGCTGCCTGTTCAGCAAAGATCTGAAAACTTCACCTCCTCCAGCATCTGAGGAATGTCTGGTGCGTTCACAAAAGGGCGTGAAGACGACCATCCCCCTTCCCTTCTGCTGGGGAAACGGCGGGAAGATGGTGGTGTCCTCAGCCCCTCCACTGTGTGTCTGGGGCCGTCAGCAGCAGCCCCAACATCCTTCGCCCCAAAGCCCTTGAAGCCACAATCAGCGCCCTTTGAAGGGAAGCTCTGAGGGCTGGTGGGCTGTGTCTGTGGGCATGCCTGTATGTATCTTTGTATCTCTGCCTACGTCTGTGTTTGCATGTGTGTATGTCTGTGTGTCTGTAACTGTGCATTTTTGTATGTCTGCATGTGCATATGGTTTTTTTTTTTTCTCGAGACAGGGTCTCACTCTGTCACTCAGGCTGGAGTGCAGTGGCGCCATCACAGCTCACTGCAGCCTCAACCTCTCGGGCTCAAGTGATCCTTCTGCCTCAGCCTTTCACGTAGCTGGGACTACAGGCGTGCACCACCACCCCTGGCTAATTTTAAATTTTCTGTAGAGACAGAGTCTCACTAAGTTGCCCAAGCTTGCGTGTGTTTGTGTGTGTGTCTGCTTGTGTGGTATGTCTCTGTGTGCTTATGTGTGTGCATTTGCATGTCTTTGTGTGTGTCTGTATGTATGTGACTGTGTGTGGGGGGGTGCGTGGGGAGGGTGCAGGGCCCTGGGGTCTGTGGGGTGGATGGTACCACCATCTACCAGCTTTTGCCAGAGTCCACAAGGCCTGCCCCAGGACAGGGCATGTGCCGGCTTTCTAGGGGAGAGATGGGATACGAGACCCCTGACAGAAAGATCCAGTGCTCTAACCGTGCGCCCTGGCTCTGTCCCCTCTCCACCCCTTCTTGAACGTCATCATTAAACATCCTAGCTGCAGAACTTTCTTTTTTGGTTTCTTTCGGAAATGATTATACCCCAGAGATAAGAGAGCCTTCCAAACATGCCGCTAAGAAGGCAAAGGGGGCTTCTCCACATAAGAGCAGACAGTGCTCATTTTCAATTTCTGTAATTTTCATTTCAAAGGGAAAATAAACCAGCAGGCAATGTCAAACAATTTCATCATGAAATTCTGGCGCCGCTCGCTGCTGCATGGGGTGAAGCCGGCACCTCTTTGAGAGATGCTGCTGAAGCAAAGCGTCCCTTCCCCCACCCACGGCTTCTCCCTTAGATGGGGCTGAGTGGCCTCCACCCCCTGCAGGGATGAATTCTAAGTGGGGGTGGGGCGGGGTGCCTGCTGCTAGGGGAGGCTGGCCTTCTTGGGTGGAGAGGAGTGGGCTTGGGTTTGGACGGGGAGCCAGACAGATGTGCACAGCAGCAATGCTGCAGCCCCTGGGACCCAGCTCATCATCTTCTGTCAAAGCCTCCTCCCCAGAGACCAGGGGATGGGAAGGTGAACAGGGATGGGAAGGTGAACAGGGATGGGAAGGTGAACAGGGATGGGAAGGTGAACAGGGATGGGAAGGTGAACAGTGCCTTCTACCCTCTCTGAGCTGCTTCGAGGGCTGTCAGAAAGTAATTACAGGAGGGGCTTGAGGAGGGCAATGTATTCTGATTGTAATGAAGCTAAACACCCTGAATATTCAGGCAGATTCCAAACCGCCCCATCCTTGCAGCCCCAGAATGTCACAGTAAGGGCTGCTGAGTCACTGCTAAGCAGGGGGTGGTCTGAGGCAGAGAGAAGCAGGACAACTTTCCAAGAAGTTTCCCAGCCAGCTGGATAGTGTACTACAGGGGTGGGCAGAGGCATGGGAAGCAGAAGTGCGGGCTGGACTTGAATCCTGGCTCTGCCACTTAGAGCTGGGTGACCTCAGGTAAGTTACCTTACCTCTCTGTGCCTCAGTTTCTTCATCTATAAAAATGGGAATACCAAGTGTGACAGGCAGCTTCCAAGATGGCCCTTGATAATCTCTACTTCCTGGCCCTCACACCCCTGCGTAGACCCTCCACATTGTAGAAGGACCGGTCTGTGTGACCAATAGAATGTGGCAGAGTGATGGTGCCACTTCCGAGATTAGGTTGTAAAAGACACTGTGGCTCCTTCTTGGCCTTACTCTCTCTCATCATTTGCTGTGGGCGAGGCCAGCTATCACGTTGTGAGGACACTCAAACACCCTATGGACACAGACTCCTGTGGCAAGACCCAGCCATGGGACTGAGCCCCACTTAAGCCTCAGGTGACTGCAGCCCCAGCTGACACCTTGAATGCAACCTCAGGAGACCCTGGGCCAGAAGCTCAGAAGAGCCACTCCCAGATTCCTGACTCACAGACACCGTGACATAATTTGTGTTTGTTGTTTTAAGTTGCTAGATTCTGGGATGATTTGTTACATGGCAATAGATAACTGGTACACTGAGGGTCATTGTGAGTATTCAGGGACTGGACACAATGCCTAGGGCTTAGCACAGCACCTGCTACACAGCCCACAGCTCAATAAATGGTGGCAAATAACTAGTCTGGTAAAACTATAGATCCCCTCCTCAAAATAATGTTTTTAGATGTCTTAAATAAAATACACATGGCATTAAAAGGAAACCTATTCTACGCAGTTCCATCCACAGACCTCTTGGTGGAAGGCCGTGTATCCCAAGTTAAAAATTCTCCTGCCTTGGTCTGTTGGCCAGGCTGTCTGGAGTTGCATCCCAGTTTCACCACAGACAAGCAGTATGTTCTTGGGGTCTTTAAACCAGGAGGATTAGAGAGGAGGCAGAGCGAAGTCATGGTGGTGACAGTACTGTTGCTAAAGCCTGACCCTCCCTCTTCATGCTAAGCAGTGCCTCTGGCAGGCAGAGTGCTGAGGCTTACATGTGCTGAGATGCGTTTGGGAAGAGGCGTGAATATTGTGGGGCTGAATCTTCAGGGCCGTGGGGGGCTGCATGGCTGATGACCAGGAGGACTGGCCTGTGCGGGTACATCTTCTTGGACGTGCGGAAGAAGCTCACGCTGTCATTGGTGATGAGGTCTGTGAGGTAATCCTGGGGGGTGGGGAGAGACAGGAGAACAGGTGAGGAGCCAGGTATTCATACGGGTGTCCGCTACGTGCCAGGAACCCTGCTAGGCACAGGGGACACAACAGTGAACAAAACAATTTCTGCCCTTCTGGAGCTGAAAGTCTAGGGAGCAGACAGACAAGAAATAAGCAAGTAAAATAAATGAAATGCCAGACAAATGACGCAAATGGTGCTGAGCTCATTAGAGATAAGGCAGAGAAGTGGGTAGGGAGAACAGGGCAGGAATTGCAATATATCACTCAAGATAGATATTAAAAGAATAGGCTGGGTGGGATGGCTCACACCTGTGATCCCAGCACTTTGGGAGTCTGAGGTGGGTGGATCACCTGAGGTCAGTTTGAGACCAGCCTGGCCAACACAGTGAAACACCATCTCTACTAAAAATGCAAAAATTAGCCAGGCATGGTAGTGAGCACCTGTAGCCCAGCTACTCAGAAGGCTGAGGCAGGAGAATCGCTTGAACACAGGAGGTGGAGGCTGCAGTGAGCCAAGACTGCATGATTGCACTCCAGCCTGGGTGACAAAGCAAGACTCTGACTCAAAAAAAAAAAAAAAAAAGATATTAAAAGAATAATAGCTAACACTATTGAGTGCTTACGATGTGCCAAGGACCGTTCTGTGTTTACCTGTATTTGCTCACTTAATTCTGGCATAACTATAGAAAGTAGGTATGATGATAATCCTTATTTTCCAGAACAGGAAATTAAGGCACAGAGAAGCTAAGTGAATTGCCCAATGGCACACAGCTAGTAAATGTTGGACCCAGCACTACAGAGTCTTGGCTCCTAAGTCTGAAGTTTTTTCAAGACTCTGGGGACACTGTCATGCAGGGTGGGTATATCCCTAAGTTCCTGGGGTGCCTACACTGGGGCAGGAGCAGACACATATATAAAGAAAGAACCAAGGTAGTTAAAAGGTGTGACAGAGGAAGGAAATATCATAAAACAGAGAGATGTAACAAAGAGTAACTGGCAGCTGAGATGAAGGGCATATTTTAGCTGGGGCAGTCAGGGAGGTCCTCTCTGAGGAGGTGACATTGGAGTTGAGACCTGAATGATGAGAAGGAGCTGGGCGTAGGAAGATATATATCACCGGATTTTGCCGGAATCCGCTGGAGAGCTTACTGACACCTGGGCCCACCCCCAGAGATTCTGGTTGGATTGGCCTGCAGTTTGGCTCAGGTATCAGACTTTTAAAAAACTCCCCAGGGGATTCTAATGGGTATTCAGGATTGAGAATCACTGATCCAGGGTAGAGTTCTAGGCACAGATAACAGGGCTCTGAGGCAGGAATGTGCTTGCCATGTGTCCTAAAAATAGAAAAGAGGGCAGATGGCAACTGGCTCCTTGGAAAGAGGGTAAAATGTCAGAGGGTAAAATGCAGAAATGATATAAAGAGCAGCACAAAAAAAAAGGGATGGTGATGCACTAATGTCTCCAGGAAAATAAGGAACTGACTTACATATTGGGCAAGAGGGGAGAAGAGCTGGAGGAAAAGTAAATGGCCAGAACTGGAGGCTTTAAAAGCTCAGCTAAGAAGTTGAGGTTTGCCTAAACTCTTAACTTTTTTCTTTTTTTGGTCAGGGTCTTGCTCCATTCCCTAGACTGGAGTGCAATGGTGAAATCATGGCTCACTGCAGCCTCCATCTCCCAGGCTCAAGTGATCCTCCCACCTTGACCTCCCAAAGTGTGGGATTACAGGCATGAGCCACAGCACCCATACAACTCTTCCTGAATTTAGTAAATATTTAGCTGCTAATCTTTCTTGAAGGTAATGAGTTCTTGAAATATACCCTCTGCTAGGAAGCAGCTCTGCTCAAAACAATTACGTTCAAAAAGTGATTATTTTTGAGAAAAAAAGGTGAAGAGGTGGCTACAGCTTCCACCCTGAAGTATACAACATATATACATACTATGATGTATTCATACATCTACAGACACTCTTTCAGGTACACTCATCCACTATATCCATATGCACAAGAATGGCCACTGCAATATTGTTTATAAAACAAAAACACTGCAGTGACCAGCAGGAGAATATATGTTTAATAGTATACATGTATATATATTATACACACACATACATATTAGAGACAAGTCTTGCTCTGTCGCTCAGACTGGAGTGCAGTGGCACAATCATAGCTCAGTGTAACCCTGAGGTCCTCAGCTCAAGTGATCCTCCTGCCTCAGCCTTCTGAGTAGCTAGGACTATAGGCATGTGCCACCACACCCAGCTAATTTTTCATTTTTATTCTTATTTTGTAGAGACAGGGTCTCTACAAAGAGAGTCTTGAGTATCTAACAGTGGTTAGCCCAAGTAGATACAGCTAGCAAGTGGTTGCCCAGGCTGATCTTCAACTCCTGGTCTCAAGCAATCCTCCTGCCTCAGCCTCCCAAAGTGTAGGTATTAAGGCATGGGCCAACACACCTGGTGGCATTGCTTCCATACTATGCAATGCTGTGCAGACATTAAAAAGGCATGTGTAAAGTTGTCCAAGATACATGGTTAAGGGTAAGAGCAAGCAACAGAGTCAAACCCAGAAACACTCTATTTTTTGTGGGGGCAGAGGGAAGGGAGGGTGAAGAGGAGAAACCAAACTCTAACCTCATATATTTTTGAGCATAAAGGAAAAATCTGGAAGGATATCAAAATGCTGATTGAAGACTGGGAAGAGGAGAGAAGCAGAGAAAGTTACTTGCTTCTTTATATATTGCTCCTTGAATATTATTTATGGATTAATTTTGGGGAGTAAAAATTTTATAAGGGGGCTCTACAGAATTTATTACATAAAAATAATATATGTTACATAAATCAAAGAGCTGCTGCTATAGTTTTGGAACATGATCTAAAGGTATTAGAAAAGTTCTTAAAATGACAAAGGTAACTTACAATGGATCTAAAAATGGTGCAAAGCTCTGTACCCTGACATCAACAGTCAGGGCCTGAAGGGGTCAAGTCAGGAAATGGCATGAGAATGAGGTGGAACCGCCAGTAGTGGACAGTTGCTGCCACCCGCCAGTGGGGTGGGGTGGGAAGCCAC
The DNA here is from genome assembly GCF_009828535.3 of Hylobates moloch. NCBI lineage: Eukaryota > Metazoa > Chordata > Mammalia > Primates > Hylobatidae > Hylobates > Hylobates moloch. The sequence goes on along the minus strand of NW_026652296.1, from coordinate 13,084,710 downwards.
CATTGCTCTTCATAACAGACTCATCTGCACTACTTCATCTCAGAACTATGTGGTTAAACTTTTTTAAAAATAAAGCTACCATTAACCTCCATTCCTAGGAGAAGATATACAATGGGATTATAAAGCAGTGAGAAAGAACAGAGCTACGTGGATGAACACAGATCAAACATGGATAAATCTTACAATGTTATATTGGGTGAGAAAAGCAGGTTGTGGAAGGATGTGTATGATATGATATCATTTATAAAAAGTCTAAGGACACAAACACAGGGTCGTACATTGTTTGAGATATCTGCCTATGGGATGAAAGAATAAAGGTATGTGTGGAAAGAAGCGCCAGGATATTGGCTACCTCCAGGGGAGGGCTCAGGCTGGGGGAGGAATGAGACCCAGGAGGGTGAGTCACGGGCTCCCACAGTCTAATGTTTCAAAGTGTGTGTGGGGTGATTACGGTACCTGCCTCTTGAGGCTGACAGGCAGGTTAAAGCGGTAATACATGTGAAGCTCTTGCCACAGTGTCCTGTGCACAGCCAGCTCTCTGTCACCATTCAGCTAAGAATCAAGACCGTCTTGGTGGCTGGGCAGATTTCTCCATGTCTGAGAGCTCCCCTCCTTATCTGTCCTCCTCAGTGGCCACTCCTCGGCTAAGTCTTCCCCAATCTCTGCTAGCTCCACAATGCCACGTGACACACCTGCTTCCAAAGCTGCCACCCTGCTCCACTGGCGGGCAGTTAGTGCCGGGCCGGCCAACAAGAGCCACCCATCCCTCCAGCCACAGGGCTTCAGTCACGCCCAGGCATCCGAGGGAGAGAACAGGGGGCCTGGGCCAGGGTGGCGGGGGCAGCATCCAGCAATGCTCAGGGGACAGCCAGGACACAGCCACTGGGTGGACGTGGGGTGCGGGAGGGGCGGGTGACCCCCCAACCCCTGTTGGTCTCTGGTTTGGGCAGTTGGGGGAAGGGTACAGAGAAGGCCTGGGCTGGGGGAGAGGCCGAGTTCAGATATGGGCAAACTGTGTTCGGGGTGCCTAGGGCGAGCCACGAGGAAGGACTCTGAAATTCAGAGCTGCGAGCAGGAGGGTGAGACGGTTGGAGGCCCGCAGTCCCAGGTGCGTTTTCCAGAACCCGGCGCCCAGGAGTCAGGCTCTACCCAGGTGCTCCTGGCCTGCACGGCTCCACAGGGCTGAGAAGCCACAGCTGGGACCCCGAGGTGCATCCGGCCCCCTCTGGCAAGCACCCTCTGAGCCTCAGGTGCTTGGCTGCAGGCATCCACAAGCTTCGCCGACTGAGTAGCTAGTGTCTGCGGAGACTGCCAGCCTCAGCCCTAGGCAAAAGCATGTTTCCCTCGAGTGGGCACCGGGCTTCCCTCCAAGGCCAAGGCAGTGCGTATGGGTGGCAGCAGCTCCAAGGGCTCCAGACAACTCGTAATGAATGATCATAGGCTCTTAGTGTTATCAAATATCTTAGCTCAGCTGATCATCACAGCAACTTTGACAAGTGGACATTATACCCATTTTACAGATAAGGAAGTGAGGTCCCCAAACAAATAAGCCATGCATCCAGAGCTGGAGCCAAGGCCTTTGTATTTTTGGGTCAGGTCCATCTCCCCCCACCCACCGATAAAATTATTAATGAGAAGCATACATAGTGGTTTAGAGCAAGTATGCACAAACCATTCCTGTAAAGGGCCAGACAGCAAATATTTTAGACTCTGCAGGCCCCATGTCTCCGTTGCAACTACTCATTACTGCCACTGTGGCTTGAAAGGAGCTATCAGGAAAATGAATGGGCATGTCCGTGCTCCAGTAAAGTTTTAGGTATGGATGCAGTTTTAATTTCATGTATTTTTCACATGTCACGAAAATTACTCTTAAAAGCTTTATTGTGGTAAAAAAACATGAGCTGTAAGCTTTTTAACAAAGTTTTATCTGTGAAGTAGAGTACTGTTAACGCTCAGCGCCATGTTGTACAGCAGATCTCTGGAACTGTTTCATCTTGCATAACTGAAACCTCATACATCTTGAACAGGAACTCCCCAGTTCCCCCTCCCCTGGGCCCTGCCAACCACCATTCTCCTTTTTGCTGCTATTGTCTAATTTAGATGCCTCATGTAAGTGGAATCACGCAGTATTTGTCCTTCTGTGTCTGGTGTATTTCACTTAGCATAATATTCTCAAGGTTCATCCATGTTGCTGCATATGATAGGATTTCCTTATTTTATTATTTTATTTTGAGACAGAGTCTCGCTCTGTCAGCCAGGCTGGAGGGCAGTGGCGCCATCTTGGCTCACTATAGTCTCTGCCTCCCGGGTTCAAGCAATTCTCCTGCCTCAGCCTCCCAAGTAGCTGGACTACAGGCATGTGCCACCATGTCCACCTAATTTTTATATTTTTAGTAGAGACGGGGTTTCACCACGTTGGCCAGGCTGGTCTCGAACTCCTGGCCTCAAGTGATCCGCCTGGTTTGGCCTCCCAAAGTGCTGGGATTACAGGCATGAGCCACTGCGCCTGGCCGGATTTCCTTCTTTTTAAAGGCTGAACAACATTCCTTTTTGTATATACCATGTGAAAAATGCTCTTCTTTTGATTGTTTTTTTTAGACGGAGTCTCGCTCTGTCACCCAGGCTGGAGTGCAGTGGCGCCATCTCGGCTCACTGCAAGCTCCGCCTCCCGGGTTCACGCCATTCTCCTGCCTCAGCCTCTCCGAGTAGCTGGGACTACAGGCGCCCGCCACCACGCCCGGCTAATTTTTTGTATTTTTAGTAGAGACGGGGTTTCACCGTGGTCTCGATCTCCTGACCTCGTGATCCGCCCGCCTCGGCCTCCCAAAGTGCTGGGATTACAAGCGTGAGCCACCGCGCCCGGCCTTGATTGTTTTTTAAATTAGTTGAAAACATAAAAACCATTCTTAGCTCAGGGGCCATACAAAAACCACCAGTCTAGGCCCACGGGCTGTGGTTTAGTGCATGGACTTTGAAGCCAGATGGCCTGGGTTCGAATCCTGCTTTATCACTTACTAGGCTATGTGGCCTGGTTACATTACTTAGCCTCTCTGGGCCTCAGTTTTCTTATCTGACAGTTGGGAATAGTAACAGTATATACCTCACAGATTATGATAAGAAATGCATGGGTTAATTTGTGTAAAATGATTCAAACAGTATCTGGTACATGATATGTCTAAATGAGTGTTAGTCATTATTCCTCAAGAACCATATGCCTACATTTTCTTTGTGAAAATTAAAATAGTACAAAGGACAGTGAAGTCTCATTTGATTAGATTACTCCTTACTGCCTCCCCACCCCCACCCCCACCCCCATAACCTTGGCTCTTCTGTCCCCTACTGGGAATAACCTTTCCAGTGTTTTGTTAGGTATGTTATAGTGTCACTCTATGCATCTTTTTATATTATTAACCACATCATACTGTACATATTCATTTATCTATCTGACAAATACAGCAGTGAACAAAACAAATGAGCATTCCTGCCTTTATGGGGCTTGTATTCTTATGAGAAGAGACAGATACTTAACAAAGGAATCAGTAATATACACAGGGTGTAATTCGCCAGATGGTGATTTGTTGCAGTAAGGAGTGTGGTGGGGGTGCCCTTATACGAGGTGGTCCAGGAAGGCTAAAGTGAGATGACATTTGATTAAGGACTTGAGGAGTTCTGGAACTTGCTTTTCCCACTCTGCCTGGTGGGCTCAGGACATAAGGCAGACTGGCCTCATCCTTTGCCCAGGATCTTCCAGGGGAGGGATGCTTCATGGTCATTTAGTTATTTCGTGTATTGGTGGACTTTGCTGATTTCTTTCAGTAACAAACAAAGCTACAAACAACTGCTCCGTCATGCCGTCTCCTGGCTATGACTGAGGCTTCTCCAGATAGACAGAGACGTGTACGTGCTGTGGCAAGGGGTGGGGCACATTAAGTTCATAGAATCTGCCAGGTTGCCCCCAGACTGGCTGTGCACTGCCATCACCTCCCCGCAGAGCCACCCAACACCCAGGCCCGCTTTTACCAGCTACCTGGAAACCTCTTTTCACGTGACTCAACTCTAGGTCATTCTCACTTCCCTTCCCACTAACAACTGTCTTCCCTTCTCCAACCCTCTTCTGCCATTAGCGCTTGTCCTGTATCACTCTTTTCTCATCACCACTGCCTCTCTTTTTGCCCTTGACATCTGGACCCCTTTGGTGGCATGTGCCCATCTGTGGATTAATGACTTGGGACAGAGTCCTCAGAAGCCTTCTGAGGGGGGGATTACGAAGGGTTGCTGCTTCCTCCCTGCCTGGGCCTCCCAAAAAGGCCTGCCCGAGGCCAGCAGTGACATTCTGCCTTGCCAGAAGCATCTTACTGCCTGATCTAGGGCCCAGGGCCCAGGGCCCAGGGCTCCTGAGCTCTGCCTCGGCTGGAAACCCCAGGCTCACCCCTGTTCCCTTGATGCTTGGGCTCCTGTTGCCCACCGCTACCCTCAGGATTTGAACCCTGGACCTGAGCCAGTTCTGACTTCACCGCCCCGCCCTCTGCCCACATCCCTGTTAGAGCATCTCTGTTCCTAGGCCCCTGGTAACTGGGCGGGGGGTGGAGGGTGTGTGTCAGGAATCCTCTCACGCCTCCCTCACAGGGCTGTTCTCATTCACAGGGGAGATGTGTGTGGGCAGGAAACAGGGCAAAACGACGGACATTCTATGTCCCCATGCTTAGCCCCAAAAGAATCCTGAGCACCCCGGGATAACTTGATTATCGGGCTGCTCTGAGATAAAGCGTGGATGTGGTGAAGAATTTTAAAAAGGAGGGAATGTATTTTCCAGGATATTTAGAGAATCCGCCTGCACTGAGGCTGGGAGGAGGGAAACAGCATGCTTAGTCCTGGGACTGGAATTTATATTCCAAGGAGTCCATGCTGGACTGCCTCATCGGAGCTTTGGAATTAATTCACTTGGGAGGCTGGAGGCCTACTATGTGCAGAGTGAGACTTGAGGGCAGGCCAGGGGCAGCTTCTGCCACTTGGGCCTGGACCCATCAGACTTATGCGGAGCCCAGGATGACCCGTCAGAGGCAGAGGGATCTCCATATGTGAGGGGGTTTCCAGAATAGAAGCAGGAGAATTTTTTGGCCATTGAGCACCTAGTCAGCCTTCTCCTGGTGGAAACTCCATTCTTATTTGGGGCTCATTCTCAGCCAATGTTCCAGGGTAGAGCTTCTGCTACCCCCACGTCTGGCTCAGGAGTAGAGCATGTGACTTATAGTCCAGGGAACCAGGCATCCTCCTGGCCACACTGATTGGCTCAGGGACAGACACAGGACTGATCCAGAGCCAATGAGATGCACCGAGACTCTCTGGGACTCCTGGGAAAGAGACTCCCATGCTTGCAGCTGGCCAGGAAGATGGGAGGATATAAGGAAGGCTGCATTGCTACCAGGAGGAGAGAGAGCTTCTGTGAATACAGTCAGGCAGAAGAAAACAGAGCTGACCTCAGAGAGAAACTGACTCCTTGGGGGTTCATTTGAACTCCTGGATCCACCCATGCCTGATACCCCTACAGCTGGTTTCAGTTAAATAGGTGAATATATTTCCTCTTTGATTAAGCCACTGGGAGTTAAATTTCTCTTCACAAACAACTTCAAGAGCCTAGTCTGATTTAAAAAATTTACCCTATAGTGGCTGGGTGCCGTGGCTCATGCCTGTAATCCCAGAACTTTGGGAGGCTGAGGTGGGTGGATCACCTGAGATTGGGAGTTCGAGACCAGCCTGACCAACATGGAGAAACCCCATCTCTACTAAAAATACAAAATTAGCTGGGCGTGGTGGCGCATGCCTGTAATCCTAGCTACTCAGGAGGCTGAGGCAGGAGAATCACATGAACCCGGGAGGCAGAGGTTGCGGTGAGCTGAGATCACACCATTGCACTCCAGTCTGGACAACAAGCACAAAACTCTGTCTCAAAAAAACAAACAAACAAACAAAAAAAAACAAAAAAAAAAACTTGAGCTGATTCTAATAACTAGCAAGCTTGGAGGTTGAAATGGCTCATACTGGGGATGACAAAATAGACAGGTGTGATGTGTCTGTGTGTGTGTGCATTAATGATGTGTGCACATCACTTAATAGTTTATATCACATCTTCATGTGCCAGACTGTGAGCTCCAGGAGGATCATGACTGGGTCTATTTTCATTCACCTTGGAATAGCCTTGGCATGGTGCCTGGCACACAGCAGGCGCTCAATGAATACTTGTTGGGGGTGGAGAGTGAATAATGGAATCAGGTTTGACTAGTCCACTCCCCTCATATGATTGTTGTGAATATCAGGAGTACTACATGTTAAACAACCAGCACAGTGCCTGGTACACAGTAGGTGCTCAGTGGTACACAGTAGGTGCTTGGTAAATGGAAGTACACATGATTAAGTATGCAAGGGTATGCTTGTTTTTCAGATTTGGGAGTTGAGACTCTTAGGAGTATGTAGCATGTCCAAGGTCACGTAATATGTGTCAAGTTTGGGGCTCTCAACCTGATCCCATTGACTCCAAATGTGAAACTCACTGTACAGTCCCTGGAGGGCGCTGGCAGAAGAACGACATGGTGGGCTGAGGGGCCGCAGGCCTGTGGGTCAGGCATGCTCGATTGATGCAGGATTTTAGAAAAGTCTGAATTAGTTGCCAATATTTACCAATCAGGAGATTTCATAGGTAAAAAATACAAATTTGTGGCTTCTGTTGAAAAATCAGGAAAACTGGCCATCTGGGCCCACAGTTCTACCTGGGCCCGATCTGCTCCTTTTAGACAGACACCTTCTCCACAGTCCCCACCACTCCCTATTGTCCACACACTCCTGGCTTGCTACCCTCTTTCAGTGATTGCCTGCTCTCTAGTGACTTTAACCTGGGAAGTCACAGTAGGCAGGGCCCAGGACTGGTGGCAGTGGGATGGGAAAAGAGAAAGAGGGATGGATTTGGCAGCCGGTCTGGGGAAAGAATGTACCAGCTGTGGGGGGATGTCAGAGCTGACTCTGAGGATTCAGATGGGGCAGGAAGATTTGTTCATTTCCATATTTCTTTTAAAATGGGACATCTGGATGAAACATCACGTCAGCCTCTCCTCCTCCTCCTCCTCCTCATCATCATCTAAGCCAGGGGTCACCAAACTACAGCCAAGCAGGTCGACTGCCTGTTTTTGTAAACAAAGCTTCCTTGGAGCATGGCCATGCTTGTTTGTTTATTATCTATGGCTGCTTTCACACTATAATGGCAGACTTCAGCAGTGGTAACAGGACTGTAAGCCTTGTAAAGCCTAAAATATTTAGTATCTGGCCCTTTACAGAAAATATTTGTTGCCCTGATCTAAGCTACTACATACTGAGTATTTACTATGTGCAAGGGGCACTTCTAATGTTCTACATGTATTAACTCATGTGATCCTCAAAAATCTTTGTGGTAAAACCATAATGAAACACCATTACACGCCCAGCAAAGCAGCCCTGACAAAAAAGACAACACCAAGTGTTGATAAGGGATGCAGGGCAACTCCCATTTCCAGTTGGGAGTGTAAACTGGTGCAACATCTTTTTTTTTTTCTTTTTTGAGATGGCGTCTCGCTCTGTCTCCCAGGCTGGAGTGCAGTGATGTGATCTCGGCTCACTGCAACCTCCACCTCCCGGGTTCACGCCATTCTCCTGCCTCAGCCTCCCGAGTAACTGGGATTACAGGTGCCTGCCACCACGCAGGGCTAATTTTTGTATTGTTAGCGGAGACAGGGTTTCACATGTTGGCCAGGCTGGCCTCGAACTCCTGACCTAAAGTGATCCACCCGCCTCGGCCTCCCAAAGTACTGGGATTACAGGTGTGAGCCACTGCATCTGGCCGGGTGCAACTTCTTAACACATCCTACGTCCCAGCAATTCTTCTTCGGGTGTATAGTCAAAAGAAATGGGTGCATATGTCCACTAAAAGCCATGGACAAGGATGTTAATGGCAGCTTAGTTTATAATAGACCCAAATTGGAGACAACCAAAATGTCCATGAGTTGTTGAATGAATAAATACAGACCTCACAGACATTGCGCTGAGTGAAAAAAGGCAGACACAGAAGAGAACAGACTACACGATTCCGTTTCGGTGACGTTCTAGAATAGGCAAAAATAATCCACAGTGTCAGAAGTCAGAGTAGATGTCATCCCCAGGGTGGGGGGGTCATGACTGGAGAGGGGTCTCAGGGAGTCTTCTGGAAGTGCTCTATGTCTTGATCAGAGCCGTGGTGAAATGGATGCACGCATATGTGAAACAGATGCGCGGTGAAACAGATGCACACGTATGTGAAAATTCACCCAGCGGCCCACTTAAGATCTGTGCATGTTACCTCATGTCAATTAATCTTAAGTTAAATATAGAAAAAGCTACAACTGAGGATCGACCACTGCTGCAGGTGCTTAGGCAGCACGCACTCACTCTGAACATGCACACACCCTATGCTCAGCAACGCTGCTGTGAGCAACGGGTGTAACAGAAACGAGCCTCTATGCTCACCAGGAGCTAGGTTCTAGACGGTGCTCAGCAGTGCTGTTTGTAATAACCCCAAACTGGAAATACCTAAATGCCCAATAAAAGTAGAAGAAATAAACAAATTGTGGTATAAGCGCATGATGGAAGGCTGGGCAGCAAGAATGAACTCAACATAACATAAGCAAGAGAAGCCAGATGCAGAGTGAATCTGTAACGCTAAGAGTCTGAATCATCGTTATCCTCGTGGGAGGGGTGTTGAGTGGGGGGAATTCCGTGAAGGGACTGCTGCGGGCGGTGGTGACATTCTCTTCTTGGCCTACCCAGGTGCTCGTTACACATGTCCATTCAGTTTGTGGCAAGCCCTTGAATGGTACACTCTGTATATGTACTTTCTGTGAGAATATTCTGTCTCGGCAAAATGTTAAAAAACCAAACTCTTGGAAGCAGAGACTATTCTTTGAGAAATGAATACATTTTTCTTTTCTTTTTTAAAGACAGAGTCTTGCTCTGTCACCCAGGCCGAAGAGCAGTGGGAAGATCTTGGCTGACTGCAGCCTCAAACTCCCGGGCTTAAGCAGTCCTCCCATTTCAGCCTCTCTAGTAGCTGGGACCATAGGCATGTGCCACCATACCCAGCTAATTTTTGTATTTTTTTGTAGAGACAGGGTCTCGTCATGTTGCCCAGGCTGGTCTTGAACTCCTGGACTCAAGTGATTCACCTGCCTTAGCTTACCAAAGTGCTGGGATTACAGGCGTGAGCCACTGTGCTTGGCTGAGAGATGAAAAAACTGAGGAGGAGGTGTATGTAAAATGCTCAAGGTCACACTGTTAAGTGTCTGAGTCACAATCTGAACCCAGGTAGTCTGGCTCCTGAGTTGGGCCCCTGACTGCTGGGCCACACAGCCTCTCCCCGGCCGGAAAGGTTGCAGCTTACCTTGGAGTAGTCAGAGCCGTGCTTCTCTTTCACCCCATTCCGACACAGCGTGTAGTTATAAAAGCGGGAGTTTTTAAGGAGTCCGACCCACTCCTTCCAGCCGGGAGGCACGTAGGAGCCGTTGTATTCATTAAGATACTTCCCGAAGAAAGCTGCGGAGGGAGACGGATCAGGAGGCCACATGAGAAAGTGCCTGACGATGTTTATTAAACTATTGTGTGTCCGAGGCCTGGGCATGCACACCTGCTCTGCCATGGAGCCCTCTGGCACACAGAGCAATGGATCCCTTCTCCAATGTTATTACGTGCACTGAATACAAGATATAGGATTACAGAGAAAATCAATTGTTTGGAAATATGGTTATCAAAATACTAAACGCATTTGCGATATAGTGTGTCTTTTATTTTTTATTTTTGAGACGGAGTCTTGCTCTGTTGCCCAGGCTGGAGTGCAATGGCACGATCTTGGCTTACTGCAACCTCTGCCTCCTGGGTTTCAAGCGATTCTCCTGCCTCAGCCTCCCGAGTAATCCTCAGCTGGGATTACAGGCATCTGCCACCATGCATGGCTAATTTTTGTATTTTTAGTAGAGACAGGGTTTCACCATGGTGGCCGGGCTGGTCTTGAACTTCTGACCTCAGGTGATCCGCCTGCCTCAGCCTCCCAAAGTGCTGGGATTACAGGCGTGAGCCACCATACCTCGCCTACTGTGTCTTTTAAAACCTTGTAGAGAGCGATCATTTCAGAATAGTTACGAGTGAAAATATTATATTTTGCAATATCTGCAACAACTGCAATGGGATATTAAATACTGGTGATTTCTACAGATGACAAAGCTACAGGTTCTGCCAACATACTGTGGTTTATGGCCTATGCTCATATTGGAAGCAAATGCTAAGTTTCAGCTATAGGTTAGTGAAAACCAGAGTGTAATTTTTTTCCCCACTGAAGTTTGTAGATCCCTTGGATTCTGTCTGCTACACAGCAACCAGAATGGCTAACATTAAAGAAACGGGCAACACCTAGTATGGGTGGGGATGTGGGGCAACTTGAGCCCTCACACACTGGGTGGCTGCCCTAACTGGTCCAACCATGGTGGGGAACTCTTTGGCCGTGTCTGCTAAATTTGAACGCATTGGTAACTTCTACCCAGCAATTTAAATCTTAGGTATTTACCCAACAGAAAAGTATTCACACATTCACCTAAACTCAGGTATAAGACATGACAGCACATTTGTAATAGTAAATAAGTAGAAACAAATGAAATGTTTATCAACAAAAGAATGGGTAAAGAAATTGTTGCAATATTTACAAAACGGAAGGCTACATTGAGACTTGAACAAAGACCTAGTGCTACATTCAAGAAGAGGGATGCATCTCAACAACCTAAGAATGTTAAGAGAGATAAACCAGATACAAAAGAATACATGCCATATGACCTCATCTATGTGAAATTCAAGAACAGGCCCAACTAATCTATGGTTTTAGAATAAAAACAGTGGGTATCCTGGAGACCAGGGGAGGGTGGGTGGGAACAGCAAGGGGAGCTTCTCGGGCGACGGCCTTGTTCTATTTCTTGCTGGAGCAGGTGGTTCAGTTGGTGACACCTCATGGGCCTGGACATTTGGGAGCCGTGCACTTTTCTACATGCACGCTTTACATCAACAACAAAGCTTAAAGAAAATCACCCTAATTCATCGGGAAGGGGATGTGCCTAAAAACTCTGTGATGAGGAGACAGACAAGACCTCTTCATGATCCTCTTCTGTTTTTATTTTGCATGTACATTTTTTCTTTCTTTGAGATGTCTCACTCTGCCACCCAGGCTGGAGTGTAGTGGCACCATCACGGCTCACTGCAGCCTCAACCCCCCAGGCTCAAGTGATCCTCCCACCTCATCCTCCCGAGTAGCTGGGACTACAGGCGCATGCCACCATGCCTGGCTTATTTTTGTAGTTTTTGTAGAGAAGGGGCTTCGCCATGCTGCACAGGCTGTTCTTGAATTCCTGAGCTCAAGCGATCTGCCTGCCTCAGCCTCCCAAAGTGCTGAGATGACAGGCGAGAACCACCGTGCCTGGCTTGCATGTACAATTTTTAATAATTATAATCTATAAAGCCATATTTAAGAAATGGGAAAATTTGAGTCCAGAGACAGCAATCCTGTTCCAGTCCTCTTTCTAGATGAGGACACTGCAGTTCTGAAATTTCTGACGAGTATTGTTGAGAGCACAGAATATGAGCGTGCCAGGAGGTTGTAGGGATGTAAGGAGATCTTGCTAACAGACAGCTCGGCGCTGGGCCTTGTCCACGTGAGTGCTTGGCTGAGAACCCAGGATGAGGAGAGAAAGGCCAGGGAGGTGAACCCCCAGAGGAAGGAGGAGAGTGGGTGGGATGGGGCTCTGGTGCCCCTAGAGGAGAGGACTACCCATCCACCAGTGTCCTTGGAGAAAGTACAGAGCCACCTGGCCCTGGGAGAGCTGTGATGGAGTTGGGTCCCTCTGCAGGGGCTTTCCTGGTGACCTGGCAGATGGCTGACACTTTCCAGGAGTGGGAAGACCCCTTAGGAACCCAAGCAGCTGGATTCTGAAACCCCCAAAGTACAAGGCAAAGGGAAGCACTTCAATAAATGACTTGCCCACCATGCAGGGCCAGGAGGTGACCACTCCAGAGGGAGGAGCTGATGAAACACCTCCTGGAAGGATCTGGGTACACAGGGGAGGTGAAAATAGGAAGGGAGGATCCCCCAGCAGCCTCAGGGGTAAGGTCCGGGATGGAACCTCCCTTTGTGTGGGAGGATGGAGCAAAAATAAACGGGAAGAACCTGGCATTCTGCAGAGGAGGAGGCGGGGAACCGGCTGCAGTCTCTGAGTCTGAGTCATATCTAGTTTTCACAGAGTGAAGTGTAATTAGGTGGTGGGTGCCTAATTAAACAGCGACTGGGCGTCCCTGGCTAGGTGTCAGGGAGTAACTGGTAGAGTGGGAGGCAGCATGAGAGTCCCGGGCAAGCTAAAGGCCTGTGCTTCTCTTTCTCTGGCACCTGGAATGTTGGAGATGCCTCAATGCATCCAGCTCCTCAAAGCAGTGGCTCTTGGCCAGAAGGGGGGTAATTTCTGTCCCCAGGAGACACTTGGCAATGTCTGCAGACATTTTTGGTTTCATCACAACTTGGTGTGCTGTTGATATCTGGTGGGTGGAGGCCAGGGATGCTGCTCAATATTCGCCGATGCACATGACAGCCCCCACGCTACAAAGACTGAGCCAGGACAAAATGTCAGCAGCGCCTAATCCAAGAAATCTTTTTTTTTTTTTTGAGAGGGTCTCGCTGTTGTCCAGGCTGGAGTGCAATGGTGTGATGCTGCCTCACTGCAACCTTCGCCTCCTGGGTCCAAAGGATTCTCCTGTCTCAGCCTCCTGACTAGCTGGGACTACAAGCGTGCACCATGATGCCTGGCTAATTTTTGTATTTTTAGTAGAGATGAGGTTTCATCATGTTGGCCAGGCTGGTCTCGAACTCCTGACCTCAAGTGATCCACCTGCCTCGGCCTCCCAAAGTTCTGGGACTACAGATGTGAACCACCGTGTGCTGCTGAGAAACCCTATCTTATTTAAATAAACCTGTCTATGGTCCAACCCTCCAGCATCTCACCCCTCAGGTCTTTAGAGCCACATTGTGAGAGCCAGGAAGGCCCCTGGAGACCAAGTGTAGCTCAGGAAACAAGATTTCCTAAACCTAGTACCTTGACCCCCACCTCTAACGCTGCCCTCCATGCGGGGGGCTCCACTTCTGTAACACTCCTGGCCTCTCTCCATGCTCTCCTGTACCTCCTCCGAGGGGGACAGTATACAGCAAAGGTCACCAAACCTTTCCTGTAAAAGCCAGATAGTCAATATTTTAGGCTTTGTGGGCCAGAGGGTCAAAGGGTCTCTGTGACAACTACTAAACCCTGCTATTGTTAAAAAGAAAAAAAAAAAAAGTCACAGACAAGACATAAACAAGTGGGCGGGGCTATGTTCCGATACAACTTTATTTACTAAAACAAATGGAGGGCCTGGTTAGGTCCATTGGCGGTGGTTTGCTGACCCCTAGCATGTGCCTAGTGGGTTTGAAGGGCCAAAGTGGGCATGCATAGCCCAATCCTTCCCTTGCTTTTCCTCTGGGGACTGAGCTGCCCCCAGGGAGTGCTAGTTTTCAGGAGGCCTGTCCTGTCTGCGTGGGGAGGAGAGGTGTGGACCTGCATCAGTGAGAAGTCTGTCACACTCTGGAGTTTAGTCAGGAAGCCCAAATGCCCTCAGAAGGAAGCCATGCCCTCAAACCCAGCCTTCACCAGATTCATGACAGTGCAGTGGTGACTTTCACCTGCTGACCCTTGGGTCTGATTTCTTAATCGGCTCAGGACCTCAACAAGGAAGACGGTAAAATTTAACAAGCCCCCTCATAAATCCATATTCTCATTTTTCTAAGAAAAAGATGAGTTTTATTATTATTATTATTGTCTTTTTGAGACAGAGTCTCGCTCTGTTGCCCAGGTTGGAGTGCAGTGGCGCAATCTCAGCTCACTGCAAGCTCTGCCTCCCAGGTTCACGCCATTCTCCTGCCTCAGCCTCCCAAGTAGCTGGGACTACAGGCGCCTGCCACCACGCCCGGCTAATTTTCTGTATTTTTTAGTAGAGACGGGGTTTTACCATGTTAGCCAGGATGGTCTCAATCTCCTGACCTCGTGATCCACCTGCCTCAGCCTCCTAAAGTGCTGGGATTACAGGCGTGAGCCACTGAGCCCGGCCAATTATTATTTTATTTTTTACTTTATTTTTTTTTTGAGATGGAGTCTTGCTCTTGTCACCCGGGCTGGAGGGCAATGGTGTGATCTCAGCTCAATGCAACCTCCGCCTCCCGGGTTCAAGTAATTCTTGTGCCTCAGCCTCCTGAGTAGCTGGGATTACAGGCATGGCCACCAGGCCCAGCTAATTTTTGTATTTTTAGTAGAGACGGGGTTTCACCATGTTGGCCAAGCTGGTCTTTAACTCCTGACCTCAGGTGATCTGCCTGCCTTGGCCTCCCAAAGTGCTGGGATTACAGGTGTAAGCCACCCTGCCCGGCAGAGTTTTATTATTTTTTACTCTTCTTCTTTCTCCATTTCCCCTGTGCCCCACTTCGCCCTTTAGAAATGCAATTATGACCTTTTACCTCCCCTACACCAGACACTCTCTTCAGGGCAAGTTCATCTAATCGTGTGCTTAGAGGCTCTGGAGCGGAACTCTCACTCACCGGGAGGTTGCCTGCAGAGACAATGGTCCATCTACAACCCAAAGTACGCCTGCTGCGAAACTCCCTCCCAGGGGGAGAGCTTCTGGCCACCCTTAAAACCTAGTTCCACCCACAAAGGCATCAGTGGCTGCCAGCTGACTTCCCGGTAGATGAAGTACTCGAGCGAGCGAGACATGCAGACCCCCCAGCACTCACTTCCTTCCCTGAGTGCCATTCATGCCAGGCTCCCTTTTAAAAGCACCTCCTTTCTGCTCCTAAAAGCAAAGCAGTACCCTTAAGGCAGGAAGACTGTACTTCTTCCCCTCAGCTAGCTTTGGAATAAAAAATCACTTTCTTTATACCAGATCTCGCTCTTATCACCTGCGTTTTGGTTACACCCCTACAGAGCCCCGACACTTTCTACTCGTGGCAAACAATACTGGCAGTGATGTAAAAGATTCCTCTTGAAACAACTGAAGTCCAGAGTGAAACAATCTAGGGTAAAATATTAATAGAATCAGTGTACCTGGGCATGGTAAACCTCATGATGGTGGCACTCGAAATTGCTGAATTTGGGGTCCCACTGCCCTAGGGAAGGTATGCATGCCTATATCCATTCAGCAAGTGTTGATTAAACCCCTACGGTATGCAGGGAGCTGTCCCAGGCACTGGAATCACAGGAGTGAACAAGACCACCAGGATCCCTTCTGCCCTCGTGCAGCTGATGTTCTAGTGGGGGATGGTGACAAATGCAATGAAGAAAATAAAAGAGAATGGCAGGACAGAGTGGCCCCATGTGGTGCTGTGAGAGGCCCCGATGCGCTGAAGGGCATGAGTCAGAGGGGATAGGAGGAAAACTGCTCCAGGCAGAGGGAATTGGCAGGTACAAAGTCCCCGAGGCTAGTACAAACGTGGGGGCATCGCAGAACCCAAGGGGGACAGTGAGGGAGGGAGGAAATGTCATCACGGGGAAGAGGGGACAGATCCCATAGGGTCCTGGAGACTGTCATGAGGAGTGGCAGGGTTCGTACCGCTCCTGGAACATTGCATGCCAGATTTTGCCTTTTGTGCATTTTCCTGGAAACAAGTCCACAGCTTTTGACACATTCTGAAAGGAGCCCGGATCACAAGTCATTTAAGAAGCACAGATTTTCACCCCCTCAGTTTGCAGAAAAGTGAACCGAAAGTCAGAGAAAAAGGCTTCACTGAACTCCCCACTGGGGAACTGGGTTTCCCGCTACACTCCCACATCTTCCAAGTCTCCAGCCAGTGAACCAACTGGTTCTTGAAGACTTGGGCCAAGGTCTTTCTGATGAATGCTAGAGTTTAGCTTCTTGGCTTGGCTGCTGGGATACGAATTTCTTCGCGGGGAGTGGGTGGGGGTCTTCCTCCTGCCCATTCTTTTCAGTGCCATGGATGTCAGCATATCCCAATTTGTTTCCTCTGCTAGAATCTCCCCTTTCACGTCTGTTTCCTTTCTCCAACCCCCAACCCTTAAAAACCCCAAAAGGGTGTATTATGCAGTCTCCACCAGGCCCTAGAAAACAGGGCTTCAGTCAGAGGCTTTTAGTGCCAAATTAGATTTTGCTCTCATTTGATTAGATTTCCCCAAGGCACTTTTAAAAATGGTTATTCCGGCACCAGTGGAGGTGGGAGAAGCAAATTAGCATGGGCCCTGGGGCTCCTGGGCTGGGAGATACAGCCAAGAGAATGAGCTGGAATTGAAACCAAGATTAAAAGCCCAGCCCAAATTGTGGCAGGTGGCTGGTGCCCAGGAAGCTTGGATTCCCTGAGCTTTCGAGGCAGGGACAGCACAAGAGGAGGGGCAAGCTGGGGGCTGGCGTGGGGGTGGGACAATTTGGCAGGCAGATTAAGAGGAATTAATGGCAGGCCAGGAAAGGCCATTGACAATGAGCTGGCTGGCGACTGCCCCTGGGTAGCAGGGCCGGCATCTGCTGAAAGGCCAGAGCACTTACTGCCTCTTGTGTGCCCGGCACTAGGTGGAAGCTTCACCTGCCTGGCTCTGTCATCCTTTGGGCACCAACACTTCCTTATTTAAGTCGCACGGGCTGACCTTGACTGTTGACTCCAGGAATGTGTGCAAATCCTTGACTGACCCATCAGGACCGCATTCCCCTGGTGATCATGGGCAAACTGGTTAGTCCAGGCAAAGGCATGTGACCCAAGCTGGGCCAACTGCAGCGAGTCAGCCCTGGGATTGTTAGGGAGCTACTAGAAAAGAGGTTGTCTTCCTCAGGACTTGGAACTGGTGGGATACATAACCGAAGCTGCTGGCAGCCATCTTGCCACCAAGAGGGAAGAGTCTGTGTGTGTGTGAAGCAATATGGAAAAATGCGGAGGTGGGAGAGACAGAGACAGAGAGAGAGAAGAGATAGAGAGATACAAGAGATAGAGAGATGCTGGTTTGAGGCCCTGGGGATCCACTCTTACCTGAAACCACTTTTTTTTTTGAGACGGAGTCTCACTCTGTCTCCCAGGGTGGAGTGCAGTGGCATGATCTCGGCTCACTGCAACCTCCGCCTCCTGAGTTCAAGCGATTCTCCTGCCTCAGCCTCTCGAGCAGCTGGGACTACAGGTGTCCAACACCACGCCCAGCTAATTTTTTAATTTTTAGTAGAGACGAGGTTTCACCATGTTGGCCAGGCTGGCCTTGAACTCCTGACCTCAGGTGATCTGCCCGCCTCAGCCTCCCAAAGTGCTGGGATTACAGGCGTGAGCCACCATGCCCAGCCTAATGTTTTAATTTTTAGTAGAGATGGGGTGTCACTATGTTGCCCACGCTGGTCTAGAACTCCTGGGCTCAAGTGATCCTCCCACCTTGGCCTCCCAAAGTGCTGGGAATACACGCACGAGCCACCATGCCCACCATATTTTTACCGTACTCTATTAACATGTTCACGTATGTTTAGATACACAAATACTTCCCATTGTGTTACCATCGCCTACAGGATTCAGTACGGTCACATGCTGTAGAGGTTTATAGCCTAGGAGTAATAGGTCATGCCACAGAGCCTAGGTGTGTAGTAGGCTATGCCATCCAGGCGTGTGTAGTGCACTCCATGATGTTCACACAACGACAGAATCACCTAACGACACATTTCTCAGGATGTATCCCCGTTGCTATGTGACACACAGCTGTACATTGCTTGGAACTGGCTGCCTATTAAGGGTTATATTTTCATTATCCACCAATGGGCCCGTCCCCTGTTATAGCCAACTTCTTGCTGTTAACATCTGGCTTAATGGAGTCCCCCTGCCCCCTTGGAGGGGATCACTAGCTCCCTATATCCTTCCTGCACCCTGCTTCGTGGCCCAGCAGGTCAGCCACTTCCCCTGCAGGCAGCTCTGCGGTGGAGGCTCCACGCGGCTGCTTCCCCATTTGTCTGAGTTAAGTGCTCCTGGGGAACGATTTGGAGCCTGATGGCAGGAGGAGACCCTTCTGTTTTCTCTCCCAGCCCCAAATCTAACTGAAATTGCCTTGTAATAATCGCATTTGTGGTCTGTGAAAGTTGTGTTTCGTGGCCACCAGGGACTGAGATTAGCTGGTGGTAAACCTGGCACAGGGGCACACGAGGCATCACTGGGGATACTAGGCAAGCCAAGGACAATGGGGGAAGACAGAGGGCTCCTGCAACCAGAAACCACTGGGAACCTCGGCCACCTCTCCCTGCTGCAGACATGTCCCCGCCATGCCGGGCTGGCGTAGGAACACGCTGTTCCTCCCAGCACTAGTTCTGCCTTTTCCCAGTAACACAGGTGGTAATGTGGCAGAGTGCCCAAAGCGTCTCTGCAGTCAGACTGTCTGGGTTTGAATCCTGGATCTGCCACCTCCTAGCTGTGGGACCACAAAGGACTTTGTCCCCTGTGGTTGTTGGCAATGAGACGACAGTGCAGCCCCACCCACTGCTATGCACGTGGATGAGCTGACAGGCATGCAAAGGGTGAAACAGGACCTGATCTGTCCTAAGGGCCTCCCAAGAGGCAGCCAGCAGGACAGAAAGCACCCACTGCTTTCGGAGGACTTTCTCTCCCCCACGACGGGCCATCTGGCTGGAAATATCAACAGGGCTTTTTTAAGGACATCAGCAACTTTTGGTACATGTTCATCCCACACCATCTCCACCCACACACTACATTAAAGGTAATTGACAAACAGCTCTCTAAGAGTCCAAATGTTCCAGAGCTGACTCGCTGAATCATGCAACACCATTTCATTAAATATTTATTTACTTTGATTTGGCAATTTGTCCTCATATTTTGGAACCAGCTCACACACATTTATGCACATGCATAAATATACAACACATACATATACACACATGCATGAATACATATACACAAGCACAAATACACAACATACATATACATACATGCATGAACACACAACACACATATATACACATGCGTGAATATGACATAAAAATACACATACGCATGAATATATGGCACACATATACAAACATGCACAGATATACAACGTTCACATATACACAATGCATGAATATACATGTACATATATACATATACACAATGCATGAAAATACAATAAAAGCACATATACACACATACACGAATACACAACATATACATATACACAGGGTACAAAATCCCAAAAAAGACAGAAATGCATCTTGCTTCTTCACCTGTTTCCTTCTCACAGCCAACTTCCAACTGGACTTCTGCCTCTGCAGCCTTCCCAGAGTCCAGACTTCCCCAAATGGCCAGAGGACCCTTCTGAGCCCAAGAGCCATCAGGCCATCTCCCTTCAGGGATGCGCTGCTGAGCTCACTCTGTTCCAACTTCTCCAGCCAAGCTCTCTACCCAGCCCCGAGCATTGGCACCTGCTCTTCCCTCTGCCTGGGATGCCTGCCTCCTCACGGTGGCGCCTCAGGTCAGATGAGAAGTTGTCCCTGATCACCCATCCCTCTATACTCACCGGGCTGTTTATTTCCTCTACAGCACTCTGCACTCTCTGAAATTATTCTATGGATGAATTTGTTTTCTTGTTTATCCTCATCTCTCCAACTAGGGTGTGGGCTCCGTAAGGCAGGAGCTGTGCTGGGCACTGTAGCCCCAGCCCAGGACCTGGCCCAGAGTGTGCACATAGTGAGCAGCGGCCAACAGGAGGGCTGGTAGGTGGACCTGATTGAGGTACACAAGCTGTGCAAGGTGGGGCAGTGCCCTCTAATGTTAAGCCTCACACCCCTCGCCCAGGAGTGCAGGAGAGGTGGCAACCGCATGTCTTACTGAAAGGGATTCTAGGCCTGGTGTGGTGGCTTACGCCTGTAATCCCAGCACTTTGGGAGGCCAAGATGGGCAGATTGCTTGAGCTCAGGAGTTTGAGGCCAGCCTGGGCAACAGGGAGAAGCCCTGTCTCTACCAAAAAACCAAAAAATTAGCCAGGTGTGGTGGTGCACACCTGCAGTTCCAGCTACTTGGGAGGCTGGGGTGGGAGAATCGCTTGAGCCCAGGAAGTGGAGGTGGAAGCTGCAGTGGACCAAGATCCTGCCACTGCACTCCAGCCTGGGTAACAGAGCGAGACCCTGTCTCGGGGTGGGGGGTGGGGGGCGGGGGGGGAAGAAAAAGAAAGGAAGGGATTTCTATTATAGTGTCTACAGCACAGTGCTTGCTACACGCTGAAAAAAATGGGTCAACGGAGCAGGTAGGGCTGCCAACCCGAAGCATGCTGTGTGCAGAATACACTGAACCAGGGGTGATTTTGCCCTACAGGGGACACTGGGCAGTGTGTGGAGACATTTTTCACTGCTATGACCTGGGGGGGTGGGTCGGTGGGGAAATGTGCTACAGGCATCTATCGGGCAGAGGCCAGGGATGCTGCTGACCATCTTCCAATGCATGGGATGGCCCTCCTCCCCCTGTAAAGAATGATCCGGCCCCAAAGTGTCACCAGTGCCGAGGTTGTGAAACTCTGTGTAAAGTGCACAGTTTAAAAAGTTGTCCAAACGTACCAATAACAACAGGGGTGCAGTGTGGCTTTAAAGAGCTTGGTTTGCAGAGTCAGAGGACTCTGACTCCTTGGGCAAGCAAGTGCTTCTGCCTGGGCCTCAGTGAATTCTTCTATAAAAATGGGAGCAGCAACAAATGAGATCGTGCATAAAGAACTCTGAAAAAGGGCCAGGCGCTGTAGCTCACACCTGTAACCCCAGCACTTTGGGAGGCTGAGGTAGGAGGATCACTTGAGCCCAGGAGTTTGGGTCTGCAGTGAGCCATGATCGTGCCACTGCACTCCAGCCTGGACAATGGAGTGAGATTCTGTCTCTGAAAAAAAAAATAATAATAATAATAAAAATACAAAAAAGCAAAAACAAAAAAGAACTGTGAGTTCCCAAAATACAGCCTGCTTTCCGTTTTCAGGGAGAGGGATGAAAACTTGGGCCTCTGGAGAAATAAAAATGGTTGTTAGAAACCAGATGTGACACCGTTTTGGAAAATGGCAAGGCCCCTCCGAGACTCCAGTAATGAGCTTGGGGAGGAGTGTTCGTGCCGCACAGTGAAGTCGGCTGAGCATGACACACATCGATTAGCAGAGATGGGCCGGAGCGCGGAGCCGAGCCAATGACAATAAACAGTGTTTGCCAAAGCAATTCAGAGAGGTCAGTGAAATATGAAGCAGAACCCTGTGGAAAGTCTGTCCTTCCTGAAACAGACCCGCGCCATTTCACATGCACGGAGTCTGCAAAAACAAAACAGGGTCTTTGCCCTTCGTGGCATCATCTAAATTCTGGTTGTCTGCGTGCCTCTCACACACGTTTGGCCGTTTTTATGTATCATTTGGACCATTGCATATTTAGTAATTTCCTTCAAATCACTTCATTTAATGTCAAACCAGCACTTCACACAGGCCTCTTGATTTTTGCCCTGTGATCCACACATCCATCACTGCCAGTGGGTCAAGGCTACGTACCATGGAGGGGACTTCAGCTCCTCTGTCCTCCCTCACATATGTCCCAGCAGCTTCACCCTCAGGACACATCCAGGTCTGACCACTTCCCATCATCTGCCTGTCACCATCTTGGTCCAAGCCACTACTGCCTCTGCCTGGATCTTGCTGGAACCTCCTCCCTGGTCCTCCTGCCTCCACCTTCAGCCCATCTTCCACAGCAGCCAGAAAGATCCCATTAAATCACAAATTCGATCAAGCCCCCCACTCTGTGCAAAGCCCTTCAGTGGCTCCACATCCACCTAAACTAAAATTCAAAGTCCTTGCCATGCCCTACAAAGTCCTACAACTGTCTCCTGTCCCACTCCGTGACCGCATCTGCCCCCACTTCCCCCCCGGCCTCCTGTCCTGGGGTCTCCCTCTATCCTACCAGCACCCCAACCCCAAAGCTCATTCCTGCCCCAGGGCCTTTGCCCTTGCTGTTCCCTGAAAGAAATCACCTTCCTCAGATACCTGCATGGGCTGCTTCCTCACCTTTCCCAGCTATTTGCTCAAAGCTTTTTATTTTTTTCCAGTACAGGGTCTCACTCTGTCACCCAGGTGGAGTGCAGTGGTGCAGTCATGGCTCACTGTACCCTCAACCTCCCCAGGCTCAAGCTATCCTCCCACCTCAGCCTTCCAAGTAGCTGGGACCACAGGCACAAGCCACCATGCCCAGATAACTTTTGTATTTTTTTTTTTTTGTAGTGACAGGGTTTCATTATGTTGCCCAGGCTGGTCTCAATTCCTGGGCTCAAGCAATCTGCCCACCTTGGCCTCTCTCAGTTCTGGGATTACAGGTGTGAGCCACCATGTCCAGCCTCAAATGTTAACTTACTAGGGCTCAATCCTAACCCTCCTATTAAAACGGCATCTCCCCAAACCGCCCAGGCTCTCCCCTCTCCCCCGACATTGCTTCTCCACATATTTATTCACCAGTCACATTAATCTGTCTTCTAGTTTTTATCATGTGCTTCTCCCACCAGAGTATCAGCCCCACGAGGGCAGCGGCTTCTGAGTCCCTTGTCCCCTGTGTCCCCACATTTAGAACAGAGCTTGGTCAGTGATGAGACCTCGATGAACATTTGTGGAACAAATGGGTAAACGACTGAACCAACGAACACCTCGTAATGGGACGCCTGTGGGAGGCACAGCTAAGTGAGGGAATGTCGATTTTTTTTGTTTTTTTGAGATGGAGTCTCACTCTGTCACCCAGGCTGGAGCGCAATGGCACAATCTCGGCTCACTGCAACCTCTGCCTCCCAGGTTCCAGTGATTCTCTTGCCTCAGCCTCCCGACTGGCTGGGATTACAGGTGTTCGCCACCACACCTGGCTAATTTTTGTATTGTTTGTAGAGACAGGGTTTCACCATGTTGGCCAGGTTGGTCTTGAACTCCTGACCTCAAGTGATCCACCCACTTCGGCCTCCCAAAGTGCTGGGATTACAGGCCTGAGCCACTGCGCCTGGCTGAGAACGTAGATTTGTTTTTTTATCATCCAGTGCACACCCTCTGTGGGTGGAGGAGTGGGTAAAATTGTTAAATTGTTGTCTTCCTATTTGCTTGTATGGTGTTTGGCTGGCTGAACCTGGATCTATTTGGCCCACATGGGACATGACTTCCATTTGTGGGTGTGCTTTATAAAACCAAAAAAGCACTCAAGGTCAGCATAAGGCAACAGCAGTGCTTTTCAATATGGTCAAAATTTATTAAGGAACCCAGAGTCCTGTGTATGTTGGTTATATCTAGTGATAGTTATTATATTAGAGATGAAAACTGAGAAATTCAAAACATATTTGTTCACTCATTTAAATAATAAACTCACTACTTGTTAGCATACGTTTAAAAAATGATAAATAGAGGCTGGGTGTGGTGGCTCATGTGGTCAGGAGTTCAGGACCAGCCTGGCCAACATGGTGAAACCCGGTCTCTAGTAAAAATACAAAAATTAGCCGGGTGTGGTGGCGAGCGCCTGTAATCCCAGCTACTTGGGAGGCTGAGGCAGGAGAATTGCTTGAACCCAGGAGGTGGAGGTTGCAGTAAGCTGAGATTGCACCACTGCACTCCAGCCTGGGTGACAGAGCAAGACTCCGTCTTGGGAAAAAAAAAAAGATAAATAACTATATTTTTCCCAAACAAAACACAATTAATGAGAAGAGTTGCATTGTTTTACATTTTTGCCAATCTCTTCAATGTCTTGTTTACTGGAAGGCAGCAGGATTCTTATATCTGTTTTGGCATTCAATCTGCCGAGATACGTTGTTTTGGTTGTTTAACATGAAAAATCCAGCCTCACACAGACATGCAGGCCAGGGACAGTGGCTCACGTCTGTAATCCCAGCACTTTGGGAGGCCAAGGCAGGAGGATTGCTTGAAGCAAAAAGTTTGAGACCAGCCTGGGTGACAAAGTGAGACCTCATCTCTACAAAAACTAAAAAAAATATATATATATAAATATAGCCTGTCGTGGTGGTGTGTGCCTGTATTCCCAGCTACTAGAGAGGCTGAGGTGGCAGGATCACCTGGACCCAGGAGTTCGAGGCTGCAATGAGCTGTGACTGTGCCACTGCACTTCAGCCTGGGTGACAAGCGAGACCCTATTTCTAAAAAATAAAATAAAATGGATATGCAGATGGAAAAGGGAAGAGTATTTTAATCCTTTTTAGATAACTAGATATGCTATGTACCTGCTAGAAAACTCCACTGTCTACCAGAAGGAAAATGACGGTAAAAAGGTAGTGTCCTGGTATTATCGCGAAAATAGTTTTGAGTCTAGAGATCCTGGGACCATGCTTTGAGAGCCACTGGTTTAGATGATGATCTATAACATCCCAGTGAGGTAGATCCTTTTTTGGTCCCTATTTTACAGATGGAGAAACTGAGGCACAGAGAGGCAAAGTCCCCTTTTCACCCAACATCCCACAACTGCCAAGTGTCAGAGCTGAGATGAGGCCCAACCCCAGTTGTCTGTCTCCACCTGGCTTTTGGTGACTACCTTGTTCAGCCTCTCAGGACTCCAGCGACCACAGACTGGAGCACTTCCCAACCACGGGGATGCAGAGAGGCAGGGAAGAGGGAACAGCAGAGGGACTGCCCCATGGCTAAAGGTGGGGACACACACAAATGGGACTCAGCCTCCGAGAGCTCCTCCTCTCCGATGTGGCTCAGACTATCCCTGAAGTGCTCTCTGCCAGAATTCCAGGCGAAGGGAATTTCCACACTGAGGTTATCTTCCCATGCTGCATCCTCCCAGAATTCATCCGGCCGTGGGCTTTTGAGGGAAGGTCATTCCCAGGACCTGAGCACTTTGCCTTTCTTGAAGCATAGATGGGGAACACAGGTAGGAACCACAGTCATTATCCAGATCAGTCTTTCCATAAGTGTAGGGTTTCAGAGATAATTTTTTTTTTTTTTGAGATGGAGTCTCGCTCTGTCACCCAGGCTGGAGTTCAGTGCTGCGATCTCGGCTCACTGCAACCTCCGCCTCCCGGGTTCAAGCGATTCTCCTGCCTCAGCCTCCCAAGTAGCTGGGATTACAGGCACGCGCCACCACCACGCCCAGCTAATTTTTTGTATTTTTAGTAGAGATGGGATTTCACCTTGTTGGTTAGGATGGTCTTGATCTCCTGACCTCGTGATCCACCCACCTTGGCCTCCCAAAGTGCTAGGATTACAGGCCTCAAGCCACCTGGCCTGGCCTCAGAAATGATTTTTATCCTCCGAGGCAGGCAGGGCTGAGGGTTGGGC
This sequence comes from Hylobates moloch, assembly GCF_009828535.3. Lineage (NCBI taxonomy): Eukaryota > Metazoa > Chordata > Mammalia > Primates > Hylobatidae > Hylobates > Hylobates moloch. The sequence goes on along the minus strand of NW_026652296.1, from coordinate 13,059,322 downwards.
ATGGGCTCTGGAGCCAACAGCCTGCGTTTAAGTTCAGCTACCTCTGCCTTCCAGCTTAGTTTTCTCAGCTGCAAAATGTGGATAATAATAATATCCCTACAATGACAAAGTTGCTGGGAAAGATTCAATGAGAAAATATGTTAACTGTCTCTAAATGGTTATTGTTTTTATTATAATATTATTGATCATGACGTTATATATTCATTCATTCAATCAGTAAACATTAAAGGAGGACTCCTGTGTGGCCGGGATGGTTCTAGGCACTGGGGATACCAGTGAACAAAACAGAAAAAATTAAAGCAGCAAAAAACCTGCACCTTCCTGGAGCTTCTGTCCTAGAGTTGAGGCCAGTCCGAGGCAGGGAACTGGAATGTTCGGACGCTCTCACAGTCATTCAGGAGACAGACTGTGATGACTGGAATCATGGCAGGCGAAGGGCTTGGGTGGTTGGTTCCAGGCTATTTTTGAAGGTGGAACCAATGGGATTTGCTGATGTGGCATGGGAAAGAAGTAAAGAGAGTCAAGGATAACTCAAGGTTTTTGGTCCGAGCAACGAGGAGGACAGATCTGCCCTTACTTAGGAAAGGGACACTGGGAGGGACAGAGTTGGGGAAGGGGGTTGATAAAGAAATCAGACACATTAACCTCGAGACTCAGGTTAGACATTCAGGTGGAAACAGACCAGGTTCACAGAAAAGCTATGGAATTAGAAACTGAGGAGCTGTAAGCATTTAGATGGCACTTAATGCCATGGAATCGAATCAGATCACCTGAGGAAGACGTTCTTAATCTGTTGTCCCAAGATATAATTTCCTGAAATTGAATGGGAAAAGTGTGTATTTGTTTATTTTCGTTAACCTATAACTAGCAACCCCTTCAATGATGAATGATGGTCCCTGGGACTTTGTCACCAATGGGAATCATGTATATGTTCATATCACATTGTAGTCAACATGGACTTCTTGAAATATCATTTGAGCCAGCGCTACTTCGAAATCATGGAAGTTATCAGATTGTCCATTAAATAACCACTTCATCGTGCCATTTTATGTGTAAAGAAGCATACATATCACAGCTTAAAAAATATTTTGATAAATGTGTTTTGATATAACTGGCTTCCTTTGTAATTCTCTGTATTTTCTATGGACTGGTGGGGTACACCAGGCAGTGTGTGACTTCTGGAAACTCCCCTCCAGGAAGGGAAGTGAGCTTCCCTTATAGTTTCTGTGTCCTGCTGGCTGGATGCGGACAGGATGGGATGCTGCTTTAGAGACGGACGATCGCCCAGGATGATGGAATGCCGTCCAGCCATCACCCATCAGGAGCCTGGGAGCCAACATCATGTCTGCCACATCATCTCTAGGCTGTTTATGCCCAAACTGTCAAATGGGAGAGAAATAAGCACCTATCATCTCTAAACCACTGTTAAATTAGGGACTGAAGTACCCTCAACTCCACCTATATTCTAATAAATCCTGGGGGTATCTGTGACACAAATCCAGTGGGCTAGTGCCACTTAGGAGGGCTCAGCAAACTGTTTCTGCAAAGGGCCAGACTATAAGTGTTTTCAGCTATGCAGCCATAAGGTCTCTATTGCAACGATTCAATTCTGCCACCATAGAGCCAAAGCAGCTACAGACAGTACATACACTAATGGGTGTGGCTGTGTTCCAAAACACTTTATTTATAAAACCTGGCAGCAGACTCATGTAGGCCACAGTTTACTAATCCCCACCATGCAGGAATGTTACCAGTAATGGCAATACCATCCATCATCATCATCATCATCTTTTTTCAAATTTTTGTTTTATTTTATTTTTTGAGGCAGAGTCTTGCTCTGTTGCCCAGGATGCAGAGCAGTGGTGCGATCTCACTGCAAGCTCCACCTTCTGGGTTCACGCCATTCTCCCGCCTTAGCCTCCCGAGTAGCTGGGACTACAGGCCCCCGCCACCACGACTGACTAATTTTGTTTTTGTATTTTTTAGTAGAGATGGGGTTTCATGGTGTTAGCCAGGATGGTCTTGATCTCCTGACCTCGTGGTCCGCCCGCTTTGGCCTCTGAAAGTGCTGGAATTTCAAGCTTGAGCTACCATGCCTGGCCTTTTTTTTTTTGAGACAGGGTCTCACTTTGCCTCCCAGGCTGGAGTGCAATGGTGCGATCTTGGCTCACTGCAACCACGGCCTCCTGGTTCAAGTGATCCTCCCACCTTAGCCTCCTGAGTAGCTGGGAGTACAGGTGCACGCCACCATGCCTGGCTAATTTTTTTTGTATTTTTAGTAGAGACAGGGTTTCACCATGTTGGCCAGGCTGGTCTTGAACTCCTGGCCTCAAGTGATCCACCCACCTTGGCCTCCCAAAGTGCTGGGATTACAGGCCACCGCGCCTGGTCTATCATAATTTTTTTTTTTTTTTTAAAGAGAAGTTTGGAATCTGGGTATTTTTGGTGAAATTTCCGGATTTTAAAAAGCATCTTGTAACTCTGACAGAAATTTGGGGTTGAAGTGTAGACTCAGGCTGCCAGCTGCATTTTGCAAGATCCATATTTGGCCCCCAGGGTCGCAAAATAGAAACTGAGCTGCTTCAGGCTGAGTTTTGATCCTACCCCTGACACCAGTAGAAGAGTCCTCCACTGGGTCACTTTCACCATCTGTCATTTGGTTTCCTGGGGCTCCTGGTCTGGGCAGCAGAGAACAATCCCATTAACCTAGCAGGGGAGCTGGAGGTTCCTGAGGAACAGTGATAAATGAAAAGGAAGCCCTTTTGAAAACTCTAGAACAGCATAAATATTAGATGTGAAATGCCACAGGACTGAAGTCTTTGTTTTTTTGGCAGACAAATTGGCTGAGGAGGCAGGGCTGGGAAGAAACACATTAAATAAACCCACAGCTCCACAGCTCTCAGGGCTGGGGTATTTCTGATATTCTGTAACTGGATCCTTTTAACTTTGTGCTGCTTTGCAAGGTTACAGCCTGAGTCGAGTTCTTCTGCTTTTGAAAAAAAAAATGCTAAATGCAAATCACTGCACGAAGTGATAAATCAATGCTGTAAAAGTTCTGGATGCCAGAGATGGGATCTTGCTAAACTGAAAGCTGTGTGAAAACAAACGAGGAAGGTGGGGGTCATGATTCTGCACGAAGGAGGCATCTTATGTTGGAAGCAGAGCGAGCTGGGGGCTGGGAGAAATGCTCTCCTCCCACTTGCCCTTTCAAGAGAAGCTTTTTCTTTCTTTTTTTTTTTTGAGACAGAATCTCACTCGTTACCCAGACTGCAGCGCAGTGGCATGATCTTGGCTCACGGCAACCTCCGCCTCCCAGGTTCAAGCAATTCTCCTGCCTCAACCTCCCCAGTACCTGGGATTACAGGCATGCGCCATCACGCTCGGCTAATTTTCTATTTTTTTTTATTAGAGACGGGGTTTCACAATGTTGGTCAGACTTGTCTTGAACTCCTGACCTCAAGTGATCCGCCCGCCTCAGCCTACCAAAGTGCTGGGATTACAGGCGTGAGCTACTGCGCCCGGCCTGCATGTGGGTTTCTATAGTGGTTATCTGTTTTATTTTTCCACCCAGAATCCATTCTCCTGTCTTTTCATAATTGTGCCTTCAGTTACCAAAAAGAGGGAGGGAACCAACCTTTCCCCTCTCAGCCTTACATGTTCTGATGAGGCTCTTTCTAGCGCTGACTCCTGGACCAGGCCCATGAGGTTGGCCTGGCCAATCAGGGTATCTCCTTTTGCCTGGCTGCTGTGATTGGGTGAAAGAGACATAGGACCCTAGATGAGCCAATGAGAGCTTTCCCTGGAACTTTTGCTGGAGCCCTTGGAAAGAGGTCTCTCTTTCAGCTGGGGTCACTACACTGGGGAGATGGACCTGTGGGGGCCATCTTGCCATCACAAAGAGGGAACCTTCCTAATAAAGCCAACCCAATGACAGAAAACCCAAGAAGCAGAAAGACAGGGTTCTGACAGTGTTTCAGCACTGGGACCTGGCAAAGTTTGCCTGAACTAATTTCAGTTATGTTTCTTCATGCTGGATAAATGGGATAGTAATCTAAATTCCATTTTGTTTTCATTTTTTTGCTTACTTCAAGCCTAAGGCCCAAGAGTTCTCATCTGTTCATTTTTTTAATTCTTTTGAGTTGAGGTTTCACTTGCCCAGGCTGTAATGCAGTGGCACGATCATGGCTCACTGCAGCCTTAACAGGCAGGGCTTAAGTGATCCTCCTATCTTAGCCTCTCAAGGAGCTGGGACCACAGGTGTGCACCACTATGCCTGGCCAGTTTTTAAAATTATTTGTAGAGACAGGGTCTCTCTATGTTGCCCAGGCTGGTCTTGAACTCCTGGGCTCAAGTGATCCTCCCGCCACAGCCTCCCCAAGTGCTGGGATTACAGGTGTGAGCCACTGTGCCTGGCCTTGTTCAAATCTTTACTGAGTACTCAACACCTGCCTGGTGCTATTTTTGGATGGGCAGCAAACAAAACATGTAAAAAATAAGTTCACTCACCAGTGTGGTGGCTCACGCCTGTAATCCCAGCACTTTGGGAGGCCGAGGCGGGCAGATCACTTGAGGTCAGGAGTTCGAGACCAGCCTGGCCAATATGGTGAAACCCTGTCTCTACTAAAAACACAAAAATTGGCCGGGTGCGGTGGCTCATGCCTGTAATCTCAGCACTTTGGGAGGCTGAGGCAGGTGGATCACTTGAGGTCAGGAGTTCGAGATTAGCCTGGCCAATGTGGTGAAACCCCATCTCTACCAAAAATATAAAAAATTAGCCAGGTTTGGTGGCATGCACCTGTAATGCCAGCTACTTGGGAGGCTGAGGCAGGAGAATTGCTTGAACCCGGGAGGTGGAGGCTGCAGTGAGCCGAGATCGTGGCACAGCACTCCAGGCTGGGCGACAGAGCGAAATTCTGTCTCAAAAAAAAAAAAATTACTGATGTATGGTGGGTCCTGTATCCCACTACTCTGGAGGCAGATCAGGGAATTGCTTGAACTGGAGGTGGGCCATCTCAAAAAAAAAAAAAAAAAAAGAAAAAAAAGAAAGTTCACAAACACGCAAGATAATTTCAAGGGGGGCGAGAAGTCCTAGGAAGAACATAAAGCCAGGGGTCATGGTCGAGAATGAGAGGGGTGAGGAGTACTAACCGACACAGGAAGGGCAGGAAGGAAAAGAGAATGGATGGAGGAAGTTCTCCGTGGTGGGTGGCCCCCAACCCCTGGGCTGCAGATAGGCAGACAGGTAGCCATCTGTGGCCTGTTAGGAACTGGGCTGCATAGCAGGAGGTGAGTGGCAGGCGAGTGAGCAAACTTCATCTGTATTTACAGCCTCTTCCCATCACTTGCATTACTGCCTGAGCTCTGCCTCCTGTCAGATCAGCAGCAGATGATCACAGGAACGTGAACCCTGTTGTGAACTGTGCATTCGGGGGATCTAGGTTGTGCGCTCCTTATGACAATCTAATGCCTGGTGATCTGTCACTGTCTCCCATTGCCCCCGGCTGAGACCATCTGGTTGCAGGAAAACAAGCTCGGGCTCCCACTGATTCTACATTATGGTGAGGTGTATAATTATTTCATTACATATTACAATGTAATAATATTAGAAATAAAGTGCACAATAAATGTAATGCGCTTGAATCATCCCAAAACATCCCTCACCACCAGTCCGTGGAAAAACTGTCTTCCACGAAACTGGTTGCTTGTACCAAAAAGGTTGTGGGCCGGTGCTCCAGACAGAGGTAACTGCACGTACAAAGGGCCTGGGGCAGGAATGACCTTGGAAGTTCTGAGGAACAAAGAGTCTAGGCAGCCCTGAGTGCTGTCACCAAGGAAGGGACAGGTAGGAGATGTGGACAGAGAGGTGAGCAGGCCCAGGCCAAGCGAGGTCTTGGCAGCCCTGACGAGGAGACGCCAGTTTATCCAAAGAGCAGTGGGCAGCCATGAGAGGTTTTCAGCCAGAAGTGATGTGGTCAGGTTTACATTTTTAAAAAGCAGCCTCTGGCTGTGGGTGGGGAGAAGGAGTGGCCAGTTGCTGGGGACAAACAGGGACAAGCAGATCACCAGGGCGAGAGGCGAGAGCTGCTTCTGTCTTGCCACTCCATGCATTCCTGTCTTCCGCCTGCCTGTTTTTAGTGAGGCTGTGGCTATTGAGGAAGACTGGGCTGCAGAGGACACCAAGGTCCTGCTGACTGGTTGTAGCAGGGCCAGGCGGAGCTCTGGGTGTCGGTGGCATGGAGGGCAGGCTGCCTGTGCCTAATTAAATGCTGGCCCCAGCCATCCGCTCCCTAGAAGGGTCTTGCAGCTCCTGCAAATGAGGACGAGGCCCATTCATTCCCTGGAAACTCAATTAGCTGGGTATGGAGGGCTCCATCTCTAGTGACAGGTTTTATTGCCTGCTGAGTCACCACGAAGACAAGCTGTATCTTAAATATCTGTCTTGTGCCTTTTAAAGTGTGGTTTTGTTCAGAGGGATGGACTAGAGGAGGGGGAGAAAATCCACAACAGACCCTCAGAACAAGGCCTGTCACTCAACGGATATTTAATTATCGCCTTGGAGGAATCTGACACTACTTGCATCCTTCAAAGGGCTGTTCTCAGCGCCATCAGACTGACCTCCCATTTCTATGACAAATATTTTGTAGAGCACCCTTGTTTTCTTGAAAGGAAATTTATAGGTAACAAAAGCTACCTATGCATGTCATTTCCAGAAAATCAATATAATGCTCTAACTGCAATCTACAGGAAAAATAAAAGGAAAGCAATTTATAACGAAGATAAATTTCAATATAAAATTCCCCCAGCACATCCATTAAGAAGACACAACAGAGTAGTCGGGCGGACGCCTGCACCTAGAAACAGATTCACTGGGAATGTGACAGTTACAAGGGCAGCTGGGTGGGTGGGCAACATTTGCCATTCAAATCCTTTGGGGTAGCACTGTCATCGGGGATAGGACTTTCAGAAATAAGGAGTGACTCTTGGGAAAGTTTTGCACTCAAGTATAATATTCCCTCCATTTTCTTGTTCTGTACATTCCTGGGAATATGCAAAAACTCTCCAGTATTTACATATAAAATAGACACAGATTCAAGGCTCAGATGACAATAAACATAAAAGAATCTACCCATATGAGTGACGTGGTAGGAAACTCAGAAGCTATGTGGAATACAATGCAATGTGGGGGCCACGTGGGCTCTGCTGTGCAGAGCAGGACATCAAAGTCCTTCCTAGTCTCCGCCCCCAGGAAGCCAGCAAAGTCAAATCCTTCACCATCACCGGCAATGCTGTCACAGAGTTTAACCCCTAGGGGGCGGTGTACTCCCTTGAGAACCGCCGGCTTAGAAAGAAGTTTGCAAGCTGCTGGCCTGTGGACCAATCCATCCCTCAGGTGTGTTTGCTGTGGGCCTGCCTGGTGTTTTCAGTTGCTCATTCTTAACAAGAGTGAACAGTCCACAGTTGAAATCTGGGCACCCCCTCCCCACCCAGCCTGCCTCTCTGCTTTGGGCTACCTGCCCAGCCCTCTGCGCATTTGGAGCCCCCAGGCTAGAACGGGTTCACACAGGGATGGCAGAGGAAGCCCCGCTCCCGGCCTCGGTGTAGGAGCTCGGTTTCCCTTCATTTGCTCAAATCCCCTGCGACACAGATGGACTCCCAAAGGACTCGCTGTGTGGGCTGGCACGACCTGCTGGCCCCCGGATGGATGGTGCCCGCTGCTCGGAGAACAGGAACCTGTCCTGAGACCCTGACCCGAGACCCGGGAAGGTTTGGGAAGACAGATCAAGGTACTGGGAGCATAAGAGGAAATGAGTGCAGGGATGATGAGGAGGACATCGGATTACAGATGAGGAATCATGGAAAGCACTCGCCTAAAGTTCAATAGCCACCACCCCCTGCAATTTTATTGCCCCTTCTCAATGCTGTGTGTCACTCCCCACTCCCAAAAGATTTTGTTTGATTAGGCTCTATTCTTCTTTCTTTTGTAGAGACAAGGTCTCACTCTGTTGCCCAGGCTGGAGTACAGTGGTGTGATCATGGCTTACTGCAGCCTCAAACTCCTAGTTTGAGTGATCCTCCTGCCTCAGCCTCCCAAGTAGCTGGGACTACAAGCATGGACCACCATGTCTAGCTAACTTTTTTTCCAATTTTTTGTAAAGATACGGGTCTTACTATGTTGCCCAGGCTGGTCTCAAACTCCTGGCCTCAAGAGATCCTCCTGCCTTGACCTTTCCAAGTGCTGGGATTACAGGGCCAGCCATAGGCTCTATTCTCATGCTGTCCAAGAGTCCTTTCTGTGCCAATGGAAACATTCTGTATGTGCATTATCCAGTATAGAACCCATGTGCGCCTACTGAATCCTTGAACCATGGCTAGTGCACCTGAGAAACTGAAATGCTAATTGTAATTAACGTAAAGTTAAATAGCTCCCTGTGGCTAGTGGCAACGGTATTGGGCCACGTGGCTCCAGCCTAACTCATTCCAGAATGTTCAGGGAGTCGCAGCTAGCACCCAGATAAAGACTACAAAAGGTCTCATGCACTCTGAAACCCCCTGGAAGCCTCTTGAGGCCCAGGAGACAGGGTGTGCGTGTTTGTCACCACAGTCACCCTTCCCTCACTTTTGACTCTGCAGCTGTTTCAATGCCCACTGCAGGTAGAGATTCCTTGAGAGAAACCATGGTTGGGAAGGGAAGGCTACGCACGGAGCTGATCTGCAGGGCGGCCACATTGCTCCCCACCCAGGACCACAGCCGGGGCAGTGAAGAGGGGAAGAGCAGCAGGTTTGCTCAGTTTGACATCGGCTCTGCAGCCTTTCCGGGGGGGTTAATGTGTGAAAGAACCCAGCCGTCACGAGCTGAAACGTGTTCCCCAAAATATGCTTAAGTCCTTGCCCAGGTACCTGTGAGGGTGACCGCGTTTGTAACATGGTGTTGTAAGATGAAGTTACGCTGGATCAGAGCGGGCTCTAGTCCAATCACTGGTGTCCTGACAGAAGAGGGAACTTTGGACACTGATTCAGAGAGGAGCAGGCCACGGGAAGAGAGGGACCTACAGGGAGGAGGCCACATGAAGATGACGACAGAGGTTGGAGTGACACGGCCACAAGCCAAGGGGTGCCAAGATTCCCAGCAACCCCCAGGAACTCGAGGGCAAAGGACCCTCCCCTGAAGCCTTCAGGGAAAGCGTGGCCCTGATGCCTGATTTTGGGGTTCTGGCTCCCGGAACTGTGAAAAACGCCTTTTGTTCTAAGCCACCCAGTCTGTGGTCCACTAGGAAAGTGGATACACCTGCTAAGGGGCTAGGACAGATAGGGTGTCGCCTGAAAACAAACGGAAACCTCACACCAGCTTCCTCTTTCCCCTGTGGCCGCTTCCTCTTACGGCGCAGGGAGGGAACCTCTCCTCCTGGGTTTGTGGGCACAGGTCACGTATCGCTCAGGGTGGCATCTTATCACAGGCACTGGGTGACTAGTGCTTATATGTCACGACACTGCTGCACAGATGGAGAGACTGAGGCCCAGAGGGGATGAGGTCTCAGCTCAAGGTCACAAGGGCGCTTAAGGCGAAGTCTAATTCTTTAGACTCTTGCTCAAAACAAGCGCTTCACTTATTTCGATATCGGAGGTCTTGGGGAAAGGAAGTGACTATCAAATTAGGAAGAAATTTCGCGTGAAGATGTGCACGGAGGTGGCAAATCCGTGCCTCTCGAGGACACGCTGGGTCAGCCTGGGTCCCACGAGGGGCTGTGCAATCCCCGTGGATACTCGGATCCCCACGGTGGGGAAGGCTGGGTCCTTGGTGCAGAGAGAGAGACAGGAAGGCTCCCTGCTGTGAGCAGCAGATACACTCCACGGGGTGAATGGAGAGGCTCTGCTGTCCCCCCACAGGCCGGAGAGGGGGAGGGAAGATGGGCAGATGAGAGGCAGCTGGAACGAGGGAAGAAGGGAGCTGTGTGTGTGCGTGCGTGCATGCATGCACACTTGTGTGCACTCGAGGGGAGAGGAAGAGAGCAGGGAGCAAACCCAGGAGAAGAGCCAAGCAAAGAGAAGGCTGCCATTGTGAAGGCAGGGACAGCTGCACCAGGGGCCCAGGGACGGCATCCCGGGAATAATTTCAGTCTTCTCTTCCCTGTGTGCGCAGAGAGGCTGAGAAGAAAGAGCAGGAAAGGCTGAGATGGTGGGAGTGAGGGTGCAGAGGAGAGAAACGGGAGAGGAGAAAGGAGTGTGGAAGAGATGGGGGTGGGCTGCTAGCGGGGACAGAATGTGGAGACTCAGTCACCACTCATCCTAGGAAGGTCTCCTGAGCACCTACGATGGGGTTGGCACTCTAGGCCTGGGGACCCACGAGGGCACAGAACAGAGGCCGCTGCTTCCAGGGAGCTGGCATTTTATTTATTTTTGAGATGGAGTCTCACTCTGTCACCCAAGCTGGAGTGTAGTGGAGTGATCTCGGCTCACTGCAACCTCCACCTCCCTGGTTCCAGTGATTCTCCTGCCTCAGCCTCCCAAGTAGCTGAGATTACAGGCGTGCGCCACCACATCCAGCTAATTTTTGTATTTTTAGTAGAGATGGGGTTTCACCACGTTGGCCAGGCTAGTCTCAAACTCCTGGCCCTCAAGTGATCCACCCGCCTCAGCCTCCCATAGTGTTGGGATTACTGGTGTGAGCCACCACGCCGGGCCTGGGAGCTGGCATTTTAGAAACGAGACAATAAACGAGACAAATGGGCAGAATACACAGTCAGTGGTGTTCAGTGGCGACGGGGGCACTGGTGGGAAAAAACTGGGATGAACAGGAGGCATGGGGTAGTCAAGGAAGGCTTCTTTGAGGAGGCAGCATTGGAACACAGACATGAGGAAAGTGCAGACGTGTAGAAGTTTTGAGAAAAGGAAAGAAGTGCAAAGCACTGTGAGTGGGTGCATGTCGGTTGTGGCTGACTGCTTGAGAAGCTGTAGCTGGAGCACAGTGACTGAGGGGAGACCAGGAGGCTGAGAGGGTTCAGAGAGAAGGGAAGGATCATTGGGACCCTGAGGTGGCTGTGGGGGCCTCTACCCTGAGTAGGTGGGAGCCAAGGAGGGCTCTGCCCAGAGGAGAAAGAGCATCTGAACTAGGTTCTGACCAGAGCCCTCTGGCTGCTGCATTGAAAACAGACCAAGGGGTCATAAAGGCGGAAGCTGGGGGATCCCAGGAGAAACCTGGAACAGGGCAGGCGGGGAAGACAGTGGCGCAGATGGGCTGGTGGCAGCAGAGGGGACTCTGGGCATATTTTGAAGGCAGAGCTGACAAGGTTTGCTGATGGACTGAATGTGGAGTGTGAAAGGAATAGGAAAAAAAAAAATCAAGAATGGCACTAAGGTTTTGGCCTGAGCAACTGGAAAACTGGAGGTGCCGAGGAGAAGCCTGTGAGAGGCGCCGGGGAGGCGGGGGACCAGGAAGTGATGCTGGACTCATGCTTGATGTGCCAGGGAGAGCTCCAAGGGCGATGGCCAGGAGGCAGAGGGGCCAGGGTGGATGGGGTTCAGGGCAAGGGGCTGAGGGCAGATCCAGAGAGTGGCAGGGAAAGAGGGGCGGTGGACCACTTTACAGCATCGTAGAGGAGGACGGCCCACGCAGCGGCCCTCCTACCCCTGTGGTCCTGAATGAAACCACTTTACAAGTCTCATTTGTTGGGGATGCCAAAATGCCCAGCGGACGCCTTTCCATCCTCCTGCGTGAGAGGGCGATGGAATTTTATTTTTAATAAATAAATAAAATCTATTATATTTATTTATTAAATAAATAAATATGGTGTCCCACCATGGTGGGGTCATCAGGGCACAGAGGCCCCCCCCGTCCCTGGTGAGGGTAGCTGCCCAAGGCTGATGGCCAGGTTCTGGTCCTCAGCCGACTTCTCTACCCAGCTTTGTGCGAGAAGAGTGAAAATAACTGGGGCACTCAGGGCCAAACCCCAAAACAGGCTCCAACTGAGAGCACTGGCAAGGCCTGGTCTTGTAAGGAGCATGTACTCCCTACTCCCCCGGCGCATTTTAGAACATGATGTGGAAGGGCAGAGGGCCCGCCACCATCTCTACGAAAGTCTGGACCGGATGGCAGAAGCTGGGGCTGGGAAACAACCTCAGAACTGCCAGATTCAGGTGTGGAAGGAGAAAGGCATTATCCCAATGGGGAGAAAATGACACTCCAATCTAGTTCACCAGAAAGGGCTGGAAAAGGTTGGCTTTTTGTTGTTACTTTTTTTTTGAGATGGAGTCTCATTCTGTCACCAGGCTGGAGTGCAGTGGTGCAATCTCGGCTCACTGCAACATCCACCTCCTGGGTTCAAGTGATTCTCATACCTCAGCCTCCCGAGTAGCTGGGATTACAGGCGCCCACCACTACACCAAGCTAATTTTTGTATTTTTAGTAGAGATGGGGTTTCACTATGTAGGCCAGGCTAGTCTCAAACTCCTGACCTTGTGATCCACCCACCTCGGCTTCCCAGAGTGCTGGGATTACAGGCATAAGCCACTGTGCCCGGCCAGCTGATGTTACTTTTTTTTTTTTTGCCAAAGGCAGTGTAGTAAAATTGTCATCGGCACTCCAGTATGCTTTTCCTCATCCTTTCCAGCAGCCCTTGATTTCTACCTGGCAGTCCAAGTGCTGGGGAAAAAGGGACTCAGCCAGCTGCTGCAGAGCAGGTAACCCCCGCTGGGCAAGTTGGCACAATCCATGTGCTTTACACGATGATTGGCTCAGGGGCTGGCATGTGACTCAGGGTGGTCCAATCAGGAGGGATCTCATGCCTTGAGCATTCTGGAAAAGGATGCTCTCTTGCTCCTGCCAGATGTGGACAAGGAGGCACACAGCTGCTGGAGTGCCAGCCACCATCTCCAGACCTCTAGCCTTATGATATGATCATGATACTCGTAAACCACGAGATCCAACTTTGCCTGCTACTCGCCTGTATCTTTTTTTTTTTTTTGAGACAGAGTCTTACTCTGTCACCCAGGCTAGAGTGCAGTGGTGTGATCTCGGCTCACTGCAACCTCTGCCTCCCAGGTTCAAGCAATTCTCCTGTCTCAGCCTCCCCTGTAGCTGGGATTACAGGTGCACGTCACCATGCCTGGCTAATTTTTGTATTTTTAGTAGAGATGGGGTTTCACCATGTTGGTCAGGCTGGTCTTGAACTCCTTACCTCAGGTGATCCACCCGCCTCTGCCTCCCAAAGTGCTGGGATCACAGGCGTCAGTCACCGTGCCTGGCCTGTATCTTTTGTTTAGGGAGCAGAAAATTCAATGTTTTTGAAGCCAGCTGCAGTCGGGGTTCCTGTCTGTTGGATCTAAAGGCAATCTATTGCCACGAGCATCACACATCTTCAAGAGCAAACAGGACAGCCAGGAAGTGCATTCCCTTGCTCAAGCAGAACTCACACATCAATATCACCTCCTTAGAATCGAGGGGGACACAGCCAGAGTAAAATTGCTGAGTGGAAGGAGATGCCCATTTTCAGCTTTGCCAGAAATTGGCAAACTGCTCTTCAAAGTGGAGGGAACAATTTACCATCATACTGCTAGTGCACGTGATTTCCTGTTTTCCTACATTCTCACCAACATTTGGTGCAATGGGACCTCTTCATATTTGCTGTGGTCACGGCTGGGATGTGATAATGCACTGTTGGCTGCGTTTGCATTTTGCTGATTACCAGAGAGGATGAGCACATGCTGCCACATTTTGATCCATGAGTGCAACTTACCATGACATTCCTCAGAACATTGGCCTGAGGTGGGCTGTGTGATGTGGTGCTATTGTGCAAATCGTCATTGTCATTGCTAATTTTTTTTATTATTGTTTTTTAAAAATTGAGAAGGGATCTATTTTGCTCAAGCTGGTCTCGAACCCCTGGCCTCAGGTGATCCTTCCACTTTGGCCTCCCAAAGTGTTGGAATTATAGGTGTGAGCCACTGTACCCAGCCATCATTGCTAAATTCCCCAAGTGCCTACCATGACCATGTACCAGACACTGTTCTAATATATTTAATCTTCACAAAACTCTATAAATGACATTATTAACTGTGGTTGAAGTGGCCAAGACACAGAAGCTAAACAACTTGTCTAAGTTCATGCAGCCAGAAAGCAGCAGAGACTGGATTCGAACCCAGGCAAAGCTAATGCCCTCAACCACTCTGCAGAGAGCTGGGAGGTGTCTCATTCTGGGAACACTGTACAAATTTGACTTGTGGACATATAAGTGATCACAGGCAGGGCAACAGCACTTCAACTGCTGAACTGTGTTAAAGGATGACTATAAAACCTTTGTAAAAACTGAGGATGTGGCCAGGTGTGGTGGCTCACACCTGTAATCCTAGCCCTTTGGGAGGCCGAGGAGGGTGGATCGCTTGAGGTCAGGAGTTCAAGGCCAGCCTGGCCAACATGGTGAAACCCTGTCTCTATTAAAAATACAAAAAATTAGCTGGGCATGGTGGCACGCACCTGTAATCCTAGTTACTAGGGAGGCTGAGGCAGGAGAATCGTTTGAACCTGGGAGGTAGAGGTTGCAGTGAGCTGAGATTGTGCCACTGCACTCCAGCCTGGGCAACAGAGTGAGACCCTATCTCAAAAACAAACAAGCAAACAAACAAAACAACCTGAGGATGCAATTGATCCTTCCAAGGGTATTCATATCTGAGATCCAAGTCCCCCAAGTTGTAAGAAGCCATACAGAGAAATATTCATGAACAAATTGATATTTATCCTGCTTAAACTTAGCTTCTCTCATTTTGTCCTTTGTCAATCTCCACTGCAAACATGGGGCCATGCAAAGCAAGAGCACTGCAAAATGAAATTGCAAATCTTTTAAAAGATGCAGGGTTTGTAAAATTAATCAAAATGACGCTGGAAGATAGCTCAAAAAACACATGCAAATCCACTGACGAATAATTACCTGGTCTATAAGGATACTACATGAAGGAGAAGAGACTACTGAGAAGGATGGTGAAGTATGAGATGCACTTCACAGGGGAAGATTCAGATGTCAAAGAATTAGGAGAGGCCCTTGGAAAAATTGATCAAATCCTCAAATACTTTTACAAAAATGTCCCTGGTGAAGTAAAGGATATCATCTTATGCCATCCATTTAAATTTGTGAAACACATTATATTCCTCCCTACACTTCATCAATTCACTTGCTTAAAGAATCAACTCATTAGTTACAACTAGAGCCCAGTATTTGTTAAACGTCATTAGATGCAACCTAACAGAGGGCCGGGTGCGTTGGCTCACGCATGTAATCCCAGCACTTTGGGAAGCCAAGGCAGGTGGATCAGTTGAGGCCAGGAGTTTGAGACCAGCTTGGCCAATGTGGCAAAACCCCATGTCTACAAAAAATACAAAAATTAGTAAGGCGTAGTGGCAGGCGTCTGTAATCTCAGCTATTCAGGAGGCTGAGACAGGAGAATCGCCTGAACCCAGGAGGCAGAGGTTGTAGTGAGCTGAGACTGTGCCACCGCACTCCAGCCTGGGCGACAGAGCAAGACTCTGTCTCAAAAAAAGAAAAAAAGAGACATGACATAACAGAGTTATTCTCAAAATATTGTAGTTTCGTTTGAAGATCAAATACCTTAATACATTAAAAGCACTATTTATTATGAAATGTTGGTCCACTTAAGTAGCATTTTTCTAGGGTCAGTCTTCCTCAGTTTAGGCTGATCTCCTTTATTCAAATGAGTATCACAAACACAAATGGCTAATAACCGCTAGGGTGGTCTAGACTTTACTTGTCCTTCAGTATCCATTTTCTTCTTCTCCCACAGTATAATAATTTTCGTCTGGGCAGATGTCCACCTAGGATAAGACTACATTTCCCAGGCCCCTTTGCTGCCATGCATGGCCATGTGACTCGTTTCTCACCAATGGGAAATAAGTAGAAATGGAGTCGGAGTCTCTGACCACTTCATAGAGCAGGGCCACCAGAACAACTTGGAATTTTATTTGACATCCCCAGTCTCTCTCACACACACAGCCAAACTTAAATCCAACTGAACCAACTTTGCTAGGTGTCCACGTGAACACAGGGTTTAACATGGCTGAAGACTCAGCAGGAACAATTTACTTTTGGTCCCTGGGGGATTAAAAATTTACAATATATTCTAATATGTATGTACAAATCAATCTAAAAGGAAAAAATCTAAAAGGTTTTGAATTCATTATAGATTTTTGTCATTTTTCTTAGTCAACACTGATCAGTATTACACATCATGCAGTTGGATCTTTAAAAATATTTCCACTTTAAACAACAACTTAATATAAAACTCAAACCTGAGCTTCCTAGCTGCCAGGGCAAAGAGGGAAAGTATACAGGGTATGTGGCTCTTACTATGTAATAACCAGGAGTACACCAGTTCATCAGACTAAACAGGTGTTTTCAGGGTCCTGAGTTCTGAAAGTAAGGCTGGAATGGGATTCTTTGTACAGAGTGGCATTCTAAATATAATGAATAAAATTCTCAGTGGCAGTTTTATAAAAATGTCAATGTTCTCTGTATCTGGCTCTTTACACTTGACATTACACTCCCAGTCTTCATAAGGCTATAATAATGAAGCATAGTTGAATAAAAGCACTTATTTAGGGAGACAGCTTTTTGGTGATTTGCATACATTCAAGGACAAGTTTGGGAAATCCACTTTAGAGAATGTTTATTCTTGAAATGATTCATTTTCTCATATCGCCCGTAAGATTTGGAAACACTAGCCTTTAGCTCCCACCCTGAGCCCTCAAAATGGCACAGAATATATGAGTTTCCTTTCAGTCTGATGAATACTATTTCCATGCCCCCTCTGAATTCCCATGATCTTGCATTCCATTTTGATTATGCCACAAACACCTCACTTTGACTCTGGACAGGTCTCTTTTTTGGGCTGCAGTGGCCCTGGCTGTGAAATGAGGGGGATTGATGAGAACAGGTTTAGGGTCTTTACTGATCTTCCAGCATTCAGAACGAAAGGTTTCTGTACAGACCTTTCACCCAGAGGTTGTGAAGAGTCTGTGAGCCACACACTCACCTCTCAGACATATTTTCTTTGGCCCCCAGTACACATTAAAGAAAAAATAAGTTGTGCTGGCATATTTTAAAATAAGATTTTCAGTGAAATATTCAGACTTTAAAACATTTCAAGGTTGGTCACTCTTGAGTGCATGGGTGTACTTTCTAGACCCAAGTTGCAGGTGCATCTTCAATAAGGGCCCACTGCTCTGCTGCGGGCCTGCCTGTCCTGCTTCTGCTAGCGACATCCAGGCCCCCAACCATCTAGGGTGGTGGCCATGGTAACCTCTGACACATGTGGCTTTCTGCAGAGGCTCAGGGGAACCAACAGGTGGTTGATTCTGCACAATGGCACGCACAATATACAGGAACAAGGTATAGGAACGAGGCCTCCCTAGTTCTCAGCAGAACATACTTTCTAGGTGATTCTGGCTGTGGGATGAGGCTATAAGAAGACACACCTTACTGGCTTGCTCCCCACCCCCAAAGCATCCCTGCCAGCCCACACTGTGTATCTGAGGAAGCTGCCCAGCCTCGAGGGCTGCAGGTTCAGGGCTGCGGACAGGGCTGAAGGAGGCGTCCATCCTTACCTTGCGGCACTCCCACCCAAACAAACCCCTTGTCACTTGGATGCAACTTCCTGGGGTTGCAACATCTGAGCCACAGTATCTTGATTTCACAACTGCCGCGGCTTCTTACCCGAGGCGGGGAGTATTTATTTATTTTTAATTAAAGCAAGTTAAATGAATTGAGTCTGGAGGGTTTTGCAATGGTGCCGGAGGTAAGTGACTATACTGTAATTGCATCTCTACCTCAGACAACCAGCCTGGCAGGTGAGCCTTCAGAGCCCACCAAAGACCTCCTGCAGGATAAGCAAACAGGAACTGGGTCGCCCTCCACCCAGGACGACATGGGTAAGTGTGGACAGTCAACTACCACGTCAGTTTCTGCACCACCTTGGTTACTGCCACGTAGAGAGCGAACACACAGCCCCATATCTGTTCCCCTCCACGAATTCCCATCCCCCACCCCTATGTTTTGGAATCTTCTTCCAAGCCGATGGTTTGAAGTCAACAAAACAGTCCCTGATGGGCTTAATAACTATTAACAGAGGATGCAACTCATGCATGGGCACCTTGTGGCCTCTCTGCGCTATAATTCATAGTTTGAAAAGACTCACTTTTTGGGGGGACTCAAATTCCTTTGACAAGGTCACTTTACATCACTACTGTAGGCAAATAAATCTGTATTTCTCTAATACACACAGAAATAAATGCACAACTCTGAAATTATAAGAGAGTTGCTCTAGGGGCTATCCAGAATCATCTTGGGTACCGCAGTGGTGTGTAGACCACACCCAGGGATGCCCGCCCCGGCTGTCACTCCCTTCTTGCACCCGCCCCCGTCCCTGCTCACCTGTCCGGTAGCCGGTGCTATTGAGGTACACGGCGAAGGTACGGCTCTCGTGCTGTGCCTGCCAGGAGGGCGAGGAGCAGTTTTCGTTGTTGGTGTAGGTGTTGTGGTTGTGGACGTACTTGCCGGTGAGGATGGAGGAGCGCGAGGGGCAGCACATGGGCGTGGTCACGAAGGCGTTGATGAAGTGCGCCCCACCCTGCTCCATGATGCGCCGGGTCTTGTTCATCACCTGCATGGAACCTGCAAGGCAAGGGTGGAAGTGAGGCGCAGGGCAGGAGACCCAGGGGGTCACTCGCACCGGGGGGCTCTCAGCACGTGGCATCCCTAGGTCTGGAGCGGGCACATTCTGCAGACCTACGGGGCAGACGGGGCAGGGGCCACTGCTGCACGGTGGGACTGTCCTGCACAATCAGGGAGGACCCTGGGTCCCGAGTCCGCCTGGACACTCCTGCGGTCCAGGTCTGGAGTCTGGAGGATTTTGCAATGGTGCTGGAGCTGAGTGACTGTAAGTGACTGTACTGTCACTGTCCTGTACTGTAATTGCATCTCTACCTGCAGGGCAGGTAAAAACCTGTTTATAAATGACCTGAGGCTGGAATCAAACTGTTTTACAAATTTTAAACACAGCATTGTTTTTGCAGGGTATTAATATACATTGTTTTGTTTTGTTTTTTCTTTTGGAAACCAACTACCATGTAAATTGAGGGAAGATTATACTTTGTTTTCTTTGGAACCTTCCCAATAATTGTTTGCTCTTACTGAAAATCTGGTCACGCCAACCTGGTGGCAAACCTTCTCCCTGAGTATTCCCTGGCTGAGGTGCTCTGCCTTCAGCCACAAACCCTGCTGGCCTCTTGTCCACACTTTTCTTCGAGCCTGGAACCCACCACCCCTCACCCCATATCCAACCCATCGGCCTAGTACACCTCTTGTAGGGAGCCTCTGGCACCACCCTGGCTGCCGGGGCTTGAGAGCTCTGAGCACTCTTGCAGCGTGTGTCCTGAGTACTGATCATACCTCAGGCTTCGAGGTTTCGGTCATGCCTGCTCTTGTTTCTTTCTTTTCTTTTTTTGAGACAGAGTCTTGCTCTGTTGCCCAGGCTGGATTGCAGTGGTATCATCTCAGCTCACTGCAATCTCTGCTTCCCGGTTTCAAGCGATTCTCCTGCCTCAGCCTCCCAAGTAGCCCCTATACCCAGCTAGTTTCTGTATTTTTAGTAGAGACGACATTTTGCCATGTTGGCCAGGCTGGTCTGGAACTTCTGACCTCAAGTAATCCGCCTGCCTCTGCCTCCCAAAGTGCTGGGATTA
The DNA here is from genome assembly GCF_009828535.3 of Hylobates moloch. NCBI lineage: Eukaryota > Metazoa > Chordata > Mammalia > Primates > Hylobatidae > Hylobates > Hylobates moloch. Next base: position 13,039,581 of record NW_026652296.1, on the reverse strand, counting down.
CAGTCATGAACCACCTTGCCTGGCCACGCCTGTTCTTGTTTCTCAACCAAGCTGTAAGCAGAGCAAGACACTTAGGAAGAAAGGAAGGAAGCAAATGAACGTGTGTGGGAGCCCTATTGGGTGCAGGCCACGGTCCAGGAGGGCAAAGGCCGTGTGCCCCGCTCAGCGCTGAATCCTCAGCACTGCTGCCGTGTGTGACACACAGTGGGTACTCAACATAGGTGTCATGAGTGCATGCTCAATTGTATGCTGTGGTTGGTACCCAGACCCTTAGTGATTTGATGGAAATATTCCATGGAAACCCTCTCTCTTTCTTCTACGGCCATCCTTGGTTTTTCCCCTTTTCCTTGCAGTTCTTAAGGTGTGCAGCGGGTTGAATGGTGTCCCCGTCCCCTAAAGATAAGACCATGTGCTAATTTCTGGAGGCTGTGAATCTGACCATATTTGGAAAGAGGGTGATATAGTTTGGCTGTGTCCCCACCCAAATCTCATCTTGAATTGTGTCTCCCATATTTCCCATGTGTTGTGAGATGGATCTGACGGGAGACAATTGAATCGTGGGGGTTGTTTCCCCCATACTGTTCTCTTGGTAGTGAGTAAGTCTCACGAGATTTGGTGGTTTTATAAAGGTTTTTCCTTTTGCTTGGTTCTCATTCTCTCTTGCCTGCCGCCATGTAAGATGTGCCTTTCACCTTCTGCCATGATCCTGAGGCCTCCCCAGCCACATGGAACTGAGTCTATTAAACCTCTTTTTCTTTCTAAATTACCCAGTCTCGGGTATATCTTTATCAGCAGCATGAAAACAGACTAATACAAGGGGTCTTTGCAGATGTAATTAAATTGAGGCTACTGAGATGAGATTTGTTCTGGATTCCCTGTGTGGGCCCTAAATCCAGTGACAAGTGTCCACATAGGACATAAAGTGGAGAAGACGCATAGGCACAGAGGGGAAGGCCACATTCAAAGGGAAGCAGAGACTGGAGGGATGCACGTATAAGCCAAGGAACAAGGAACTCCTAGGGTCCCCAGGGCTGGAAGAGGCAAGGAAGGGCTCTCCCTTAGAGCCTTCTAAGGAAGCACAGCCATGCTAACACCTTGATTTTGGACTTCCGGCCTCCAGAACTGTTGAGAGTGTAAATTGTTTTAAACCACCCAGTTTGTGATTTGTTAGGACAGCAGTGGGAAACCAAAACAGGGTCTACCAGGCATGTGAAGGCTGTGATCCCAATCACCTAGCAACCCCCTAGGAACCTGAAAACAAGCATCAGACCCACCGCAGCCTCCTGGGATCTGGGGAAGGCCCTCTGCTCACCAATCAGCTGCTTCTACTTTGAATTTTTACCACCTATCAAGTCACCAAGGTCGTGCCCTTGAGGTCCCAGGATTGCACACTGGCCGCCCTCCCACCTCCTGGCCCCTGCCTCAGCCATACCCCCAGCCTGGGACGCTCTCACTCCTCCAATCGCAGGACTACCTCTGTCTCCTTCAAGGTATTGATCAGACACCACCTTCTTGGAGAGGCCTTCCCTGGCCTGTATTGAAACCACCTCCCGCAACCCACAGCACTCTCCACTCTGCTTCCCCGCTCCGTGTCTCTCCACAGCAGTTACTGTCCTCAAACATAAGTCATTTTGATTTCACTTATTTGCCATGTTGCTGCCTTCACCACAAGGGCAGGGACCCAGCCTACTTTGCTCACTGCCTAGCACAGTGCCTGGCACATAATGTGCTCAACAGAGACCAGCTAAATTAACACATAAAATACTATCTTACACTCTTGTGTTTTCGTATCTCAGGAGTCCAAACCAGTTGGAGTCCACAGATCTGTCTGTGAATTGGTGTCTTGTAGAGTGGATTTTAAAAATTTGACATTAAAAAGCATCACACAGAATATGTGCTCTCCAGTTTGCCACACTCCCCTGTGCTCCCTATAGTCTTGCACCACCCGCACCCACTCTCATTACCTGCTCGACCCCTGAAGGCTTGGGTGTTGCAACCTTCTGATATATCTAAGGAATTGAGAGTGCTCCAACTTATTCCTGGGGAAGAGGGCAGTCTTCTATGCCAATAATAATCATTATAATTAATAGTGGCAACTATCACTGGCTGAATGCTTGTGGCTGGGCTGAAGACATTCATCACTTAATTCTCCTGATGCCCCATTTTACAGAAGAGGGAACTGAACCTGGGGAGTTAAATGACTGGCTAAGCCTGCACAGTTGGGAAGGCAGTGAAAACTCAAGCCTAGTAGAGGCGGGGTGCTGAGTTTCACATTCACAAAATGTCGCAGTCACACAGGAGGTGGTAACAGTGTCCTGAGGAAGTGCAGAGAGGTCCACTCTTGGCTTCAGTTAAGCTCAGAATGATCCCTAGGTGACCCAGAAGGGGGTCCTCTAGTGGTGACTTCATCAGGCACACCAGTGGTGGGGGTGGCCCAGGGTCACATCACCAAACACCAGGGATGCTGGTGGTGTGAAAGGCCGCTTGGAGCTCCAGGCAGGGGGTGGCATTGCCTTAGATTAATTGCGTGGCTTGGTTTCCTTCTACTTAGGGCAAGAAACCTTAGCTTTTCCTTTAGGGTAGTGGAAATCCTCTTAAAACAACAACAACAACAACAACAACAACAACAGACAATTACAGCCGATTTTTAAAAAGTAAATAATAGTACAAGTGGCACACAGGTATATGATGAAAATTGTGAGGGAATGATTAGAATTTGGCAATCACTGGCTTGGTACAACACGGACCTGACATCCCTTGATGTGTGGCTTGGTACAACCCTGACATCCGTTGATGTCATTCGGCTGTCGATTAGACCTCGGGTGCCGCACCCACAGCCGAGCCCTGATGTCACCGCCCCTCCTGCTCCTCCCGAAGCACTCCCCTCTCCTCCGGGTACTTGGAAAATCATCTTGGCTACGGTTCCTCCCATCTTTCAGTTCCCACATACAATCCATCAGCAAAGCCTGTTGCTCTCCCTTCAACTTAAACATCCACGATCGGACCCTTGCCACCTCCCCCGTAGGCCAGGCGATCGTCCTCTCTCCCTGAAATCAGGCCAGTTGCTTCCTGATTGGACTCCAGTCACTTATTCCCCATAGTGCAGCCAGTGTCTCCTCTCCTGACACTCTCTGGGGCTCCTGCTCCCTCAGAGGAGCAGAGGAGCCCAAGTCCTTCTGGCCATCCACAGAGTGTGGTGGGACCCAATTCCCTCCCTCCCTAACCCCATCCCCCTCTCTGCAGCCACAGGGGCCCACACTCTGTCCGCAGACTGACCAGATGTGCTCCCATCCCAGAGCCTTTGCCCTGCTGCTCCTTCTGCCTGGAAGACCTCTCCCCCGGAGCCCTGCAGCGGTGCCCTCACCCTCTTCTTGTCTTTACTCAAAAGTTCCCTTCTCTGTGGAGCGTTCCCTGGCCCCGAATATTTTCTACTCCCTTCCTTGCCTGACATTTTCGACCCTGCACTCATCATCTAACACACGATACACTTTTATGTATTTATCTACTGATCCCGTTTGCTGTCCCCTGTGACTTTTGATGGCTCCACAGCTTAGCCTAGAGCAGTGCCTGGCACGCAGCAGGTGCTCACAAATATTTCTTAAATGCATGAGTCCAGGGCACCCCAAGTGGAATCAACCCTTTGCTCCCTGGTCCCAAATGCTAAGGAGAAAGGACGAAGCAGCTGGTAGTGACAGCTCAGCCTCTCTCAGTCTCCAGACCCTGCAGAAAGGACAAAAGCTGGCCACCCACCCGACTGGTCAGACCCCTCTCCTGGAAAAGAACGCAGGGCAGGCCGTCGCCTGATGAAATCACCTGCAGTCCGCAGCCCCCAGTGCTGCCTTGGAAAACAGTGAACAGCCTCCAGAGCCATTTCTTGTTTTTAACGGGCTCAGATCCAGGGTCTCGAAATGCTTAGATCTCCTTCCTCCTCATTCCAGAGGAAGCGAGCTGTGAGGTGCTCTTGGCCAGCACTCACCCTTCCCAAATCAGCTGGCGGACGAGCGCTGTGTCAATCCACGAGTAAAGGACAACAGTGCCCCGGAATGACAGCAGCATCTGTGCACGGGCAGTGCTACGTGCTAAGCCTCCCCTTGGGGACAGTAACCTGCTTTATTAAAACTGCCATAGTGACGAGGCTGTGTAAACCCACATCTCTTAACACAAAAACATATGATCTCATCCCCTTGCCCAGCCCTGGCCCTCATGCAGAAGGACAGCTCTGACGGGAGGGAAGGACCTGAACGACGCGGCCACACAGAAATGAAAAGGCCAGTTTTCAAGCTTTTCAATGCAGCTGGGCCAGCCAACCTCAACTTCTTTCGTCCAACATAAACCTGGGGACATGCAGACAAAAACAGACCCGATTTCTTTCCATGACCAAACCTTCCCACCACACCGGGCCGAGGGTGAGGTCACTCTGACACCTCTGTGACTCTGACGGGCTGGAGAGGCCTCACCACCACCCCCATCTGTTGGGATTTAAACTTGGGGGCCCAAACCACCCAACTGCTAGAATGCAGTTTCTCCCATGACACTCCTGAACTGCCTCCCCATTCACGGTGGCTTTTTGGGGGCCTCTCTGTGCACCACTGTGCTATCATTTGTATGATATTTTTATTTAATGTGATTTAAGAAAAAACCCTTTAATCTCAATCCAAGTTAACTAGGTCAAGTTAGAGAATTAAGGTGCGAGTTATATATATATATTTTGATGCACCATCCAATAAGTCCATTATTGATAAAATCAATGTGTGGCTGACCTGCCACAGATGATGACGTTGCCAGTGTCATAGGAGATGCTGAATGAATTTGCTCTTCTAAAGGTCTAAGTCAGAGCAAACACTATCTATGGGGACTTAGCAAGGTGCCAGTGAGTTTCAGGATTCAAAACATGACTTTTTTTTTTTTTTGCCATTCCTGAGGCTTAGGTGGCTCCTGTCTGTTGGAGGCCTGCTTCAGCTGGGAGCAGGGGAACCCCGCACCCCTCCCAGACAAATCCCTGTGGCCCTCAACTTGGGTGATTTTGATGTATAACTAATGAGATGCCTTCCTATGGCTAGTTTCTTAAAATTATAGACATATCATTAGAGTCTGTGATGGCAGGGCATCCTAGGGAAAGCAGTGGAAGGAAGAATGGGGCAGGGAGAAAAATAAAGGCAGAGTAAGTAAACACAGGACCTTGACTTAAATTCATTCTAATCACTGTTTTCTCTGCCTGGACTATTGCAGTAGGCTCCTAAGCTGTTCTTCTATTCTCCGTTTGGTGGCCAGAGGCTTTTTCTTTTGAGACAGGGTCTCACTCTGCTGCCCAGGCTGGAGTGCAGTAGTGTGATCACGGCTCACTGCAGCCTCGACCTCCCCAGGTTCAGGTGATCCTCCCACCTCCGCCTCCTGAGCAGCTGGAATTACAGGTGTACACTACCATACTCAGCTAATTTTTGTATTTTTATAGAGATGGGGCTTCACCACGTTGCCTGGGCTGGTCTTGAACTTCTGGGCTCAAGTGATCCTCCTGCCTTGGTTTCCCAAAGTGTTGGGATAACTGGCATGAGCCACCGTGCCTGCCTGGCCAGGACTTCTTTTAAAACAGTCAGTGAAATCATCATATTCATTTGCTCTTTGTCTTCCAGTGACTGCCCGCCTCACTCAGGGTAAAAACCAAAGTCCTCCCTCTGTCCTACAAGGTCCTCAGTGATCTGGAAGCTCACTCGCCCCAACTACAACTCCTACTGCGCTCTCTCTCTCTCTAAGCTTCCTCTGCTCCAGTCACATTGACCTCCTCCTTGTTGTTCCTCGAACACATCAAGCACGCTTCTGCCTCAGGACCTTTGCACCTGCCACTCCTTAGCCCAGACTCAGTCCCTCATTGCTTTCAGGTTTCTGTAAATATCACCTTCTCAGCAAGGCTTTCTCTGGACTGTGCTGATTAGAATCATGCCCTCCCCTCCCTTCTTGCCTTTTGCTGCTCTTCCTGGTGCTTCCGTGTGAGTAAATGAAGAGTAAACATTCTTAGGGGACACGCAGGCTGCAGATGGTGCCTTTGGGCTGAGTGGTGTACACGGTGGGTGGGGAGTCAAGGGCTATCTCTGCTTTGCATTACTTGGATATTTTAAAGTTTTGCTTGTGTAATTTTATTGATTGTTTTGAGATGGAGTCTCCGTCTGTCTTCCAGGCTGGAGTGCAGTGGCGCGATCTCAGCTCACTGCAACCTCCATCTCCTGGGTTCAAGTGATTCTCCTGCCTCAGCCTCCCTAGCAGCTGGGATTACAGGCAAGTACCACCAAGCCCAGCTATTTTTTTTTTTTTTTTTTTTTTGTATTTTTAGTAGAGACAGAGTTACACCATGTTGACCAGGCTGGTGTTGAACTCCTGAATAAACAAAAAATAAATAAAAGAAATGCAGCAAGAGGGCCACAGGTTTCTAGAACAATGGGAGAGGGCAGGATTTGGCACTTACCATTCCTCACGGGTCTGCAGGCCTGTCTGTGTGCTACCCCTACGTGAAGCAGGCCCTGGGATTTAGGGGAAGAGGGCACACAGTGGGCTTTCTACAGATGACCAAGAAACATAGGACACTCTCTGTTGTGGCCACATATCACCTGCTACACTCTATCTGGGGCCAGTCTGCTCCCAGGGGCCCCCAAGCTGTGCGTTCTTTCCTTGAGGAGGAGGACATTAAGGTCCACCTGGCATGGGGCAGGCTGAGGATGAAGGGGGCACCACACACCCCTCTCCAGGCCACATCCTTCTCCTGATTCCTCTCTTACCTGTTTTGTATGTTAAAAGGGTTCAGCTGCTACAAATGAATATGTGTGCGTGTATAACGCACACACAAACACATGCACATATACACTTCGGCCCCAGACTGACTCACCAGGCCCTTTTTCATCCGTAGACTTTGGGTGCCAAAGAGCACTGAATTGAGAGGCCAAGAATGAGGTGTGAACTGCCGTAAATCACTGACTTTCTTTGAGCCTCAGCTTCCCTGTCTGTAAAAACACAGCCCATAAATAACTTTAGGTATAAGGTTTGACTATGAAATTCTAGGACAGATTCTAGAACCTATCGCTATGCCACCATACTCAATAGGATGAAAAAGGATTTCAGTCAGAAGGCCTGATTGCAAATCTTGATTTTTGCCACTTCCTATTAAGCAGGTACCTTGTGCAAATGATTTAGCCACCCTGCACCTCAGTTTCCCCAACTGCAAAGCAGGGAGAATAACAGTGCCTCCTTCTCAGGGTTGCTCTGAGTTTTGAGAAGAAAAAAAAAAAAAAAATTATATATATATATATATATATACAGTTTTTAGTTCAATGCTTGACATACAGAAAGCACTTAATGCATGTCAGCTTTTATGTATTTATTTATTTACTTATTTGAGACAGAGTTTCTCTCTTGTCAGCCAGGCTGCAGTGCAATGGCATGATCTCGGTTCATTGCAACCTCTGCCTCCTGGGTTCACGTGATTCCCCTGCCTCAGCCTCCTGAGTAGCTGGGATTACAGGCTCCCACCACCATGCCCGGCTAATTTTTTGTATTTTTAGTAGAGATGGAGTTTCACCATGTTAGCCAGGCTGTTCTCGAACTCCTGGCCTTAAGTGATCCACCTGCCTTGGCCTCCCAAAGTGCTGGGATTACAGGAGTGAGCCACCGTGCCCGGCCACATGTCAGCTTTTCAACAAGTATCATCTCACACAGAGTTAAAAAACGGAGTCCCTCTAGACTAAATCTTGTCTGCATGTGTGTTTGATTTAGGTCTGCCCAAAAGGAAAGGATTTTAAAAATTGAATGGCCTTTTTCTTAAATTGCGAGATTTCACATCAATTCAGCTTTCTGGCTTTGCTTGAAAAATGCAAAGATCTGGCTTTGATGGGCCCACGGTGGGCTGGACCCAAGTAGCGAAGGCCCACTTGACAAGGTCCTTCTCTGGTCTTCCACCGCCCCTACCATGCCGACTTCCTCCTTGCCAGCACCTGCCTAGCCCTGTGGGCATGGAGTTTGCAACCCTTAGCTGATTCAATTCCAAGTGAAGGGAGCAGCTAAATAAATCTGCAAAGGTAACGCTCTACTGGGGCCTAGAGACCTGCAGAGAACAGGCATTCAGCGGGGAAGAGAGGCTGCGGGGTCAGGTACAGTTTGGAACAGAGTCTTGACCTGGACAGGTAGGGGATGAAGAGGGCTATGAAGTTGAGCCACAGGTGGGGAAGAACCTGTGTCCTGCACTGTCCTCTGGCCACTGGTGTCCACCTAACAGGCTGGAACTCATTCAGCAGCCCTCTCCTGGCCCTCAAATGTCCCTGGAATGTCCGCAGTGCTGTAGGATCAGCTTGTGAGCTCCCTGCCATGCCCAAGGCAACACCTGCTAATGGGCTGCAGCAGGCTGGGCCCCATCAGACCTGACCAACTGCCCCAGAATAGCTCTGTATCCAGCAGAGGGGAGAGAAAGGCCTGGGGCACAAACAGCAGAAATCGGGAGCCCCACTTGGGCAAAAGGAATCTCTTATTTTTCACCTAGTAATGTGCTCACTGCTGCTGGTGGCAACTCTTGCTGTGCCTGTAACTCAATCCAGAATAATTACACTGGATTCTGGAGACCTGTTGCTCAGAGGTTGTTGTTTTTCTTTTGATGGTGCAAAGGTGAACCACTCTTGACTCTTGGACATTACAAAATAAAGTCAAATGTTATTGCTGGTTTCAGCTACGAAAAGCCAAGGCTCCAAATCGGTTCCTAAACCCAAAATCAATTAAGCAGATGTCGAGGAGGCCGGACTGAGATTCTATTAATAAGCATCGGGTTGTCAGAGAGACCATGCAGTTAAGTTTTTCTCTGTTGCTTTCTGCTGCCTCTGGTTGCAGAAGTTCCTGGGAGAAAATTCTGCTATGGTCATCGTCAACCGTAGCAGAGAGGTGGCAGAGCACACGTGGGAAAGGGCAGGGCTTGGGTGTAACTGACGGGGCTCTGCAATGATTGGTCATTTCCTCTCTGAGAAGCTCCACCCAGAAATATTCCTCTAACTTGAAATGCTACAATCACCATCCCTGGGAGGGGATATTTATTCAATGGGGCAGGGCTTCCAGGGTGTTTTCCCCATTTTTCAGAAGGGGCTACGCAGAGCTGCTGCCCAGCCCCAGGCCTGGTGGGTGATGTTTGCAAAGCAGCTTAAGTCCCCCCTTCCCCACCTCCCCCAATCTGTTCCTCCTGCCCCCGCCTTCCCATCTCTGTAAATGGCACTGCCATCTGCCCAACGGCTCAGCCAAAAACCTAGGAGTCATCCCCGGTTCCTCTTCCCTCACCCACCCACTCATGATCCATCAAGCAAACCCTGCCGACCTCCTAAGCAGCACCGGAATCCACCCACCTCTCTCGCTCTGCAGCGCCCCGTCCTGCTCTGTACCACCAGCATCTCCCACCTGGACCGCTGCAAACACCACCTGATCTCCCTGCTTCCGCTCTTGTCCCTGGGCCACCCTCTTCACCCACAGCCGGGGTGTGCTTCTGAGAACATGCACGCATAGCTGACCGGCTCAGAACATTCTGGGGACCTTCCACTGGGCTTGCAATCAAATCCAGACCCTGCTGCATGGCCTGCTGGAGACCACCAGGTCTCCCCTGTCTGCTCTCTGCCGCCCCCTTCCCCATCCTTCTCCCCTTCATTCCCAGGTCCTGCTGCCCTCCTCCAAGGTCCTGGGAAACCTCTTCCTGCCACAGGGTTCTTGCACGTGCCGTGCTTCTGCCTGCAGTGCTCCTGCCTTGGGTTTCCACGTGAATGTCTCCTCATGACGCAGGTCTCCCCAGTGTTAGGCTGCACAGCCACACTTCCCACTGCTAGGGGAGCTGCCCTCACTGGGACCCTTGCTCCTGATCTCTGGTGTGGCTGAGACCCTCAGTTGCCCACAAATATCTCTTTCCCCTTCTTCCTCTGATCAGGCCCTGACTTTATTTTCAATGCATCCAGCTAGGAAACATTTCCCAGACTCCTTTATGGCCAAAGATGTGCCAGGAGCCTGCCTGTGGCCTTCCAGCCCTGCTCTCTTGTCCAGTTCTCCACCCCAGGGCACTGGCCTGGAGGTGCTGGTTCAACAAGCCCCTTCACTCTCTGGGCTTTGGGTTGGATTTGACTGACAAGGGCCCCTGGCAGGAGATCGGAGAAAGAAGAAAGTGAGGTTGGCGGACAGATTCCTCCACCTTCCTCTCTGTGGTGCCAACAGAGGGTGACAGCTCTTGTGGGGTGACCCTCCGTGTCTCTGGGTTCCAGTAACCTCTTGTCCCACTGTTGCTAATTAGCCTGGGGCACTGCCCTATCCCTAGTGGTTTCCTCGCACTTGCTCACACCTTAGCAGAAAATACTTAAACCGTCTTCCAATGCTTCAAATTTGCGTGTGCTTTATAATTCTCGCTGAGATCACGTGGCTAAGTAAATAAGATCTATTCGTGTTGCATGTGACTTCTGAAGTGGGGTTTTTTTTTCTTTTTCCTGCCCTTCTGCCTCTGTTTCCTCTTTCTTGCTGCCTAGAGTGTGGCTGTGATAGCTGGAGCTCCAGCAGCTGTTCTAACCACAAGGTGACTTTGCAGATGGAAGCTACGCAGTAAGTATGATGGAACAGAAAGGTAGAGGAGGGGCTTGGGTCCCTGATAACCTTGAAGCCACCAAGCCAGCCCTAGACTGCCTGCCTCCAGACGTTTGTATAATTCTGCCTTGTTTAAGCCACTGTTATTTTACGTTTTCTTTTACACGCAGCCAAACCTAAGCCTGATACACTTAACTTCCCAGAACCCAAGTGATCTCCCAAATGTTGCTGAATTGAAAAAAAATCATCTTACAGGAATGTGCTTGGCAAGCTGAACACCAGTGTGGGTCCAAATGAGCCTCTCTTCTTCCTGAGATAACCTGCATCCACATGTTTTTCCTCCTCTAGTGATCCGCGGCAGGAAGGCCAGGAGGTGGGATCTCAGAGAGGCTGAGCTGGAAGTTACCACTGATCTGGTGTCTGGAATCTGGGTATGTTGTCCTGGGCTTCCAGCCATTTGGCCCCTACGGAGAGTACTTGAGCCTGTGATTTGGAATTGATCTCCTGGATATCAGTCTGTGGCACAGGGTGTGGTTTCCTTGTGTTCACAGATGGAAAGTGGAAAACAGGAGGCTGGCCAGACCTCTGCTACGCCTTTCTTTCAAAAGCCTGCCTCTCCCACTGGACAGCTCTCCAGGCTGGATCCCTGCAACTTTCAGGATCTGGGGAGGGTGTCAGATTTAGTAAAGCACAAACAAGCACACAGTTTGTATATGATCCCCACCCTCCCCTACTCTAAGCCCACCCAGGCCTGGGCCCCTCTCCTCAAAGTTTGACTGATGTGGCTGCCTATTGGACAGTTCCTGTTGGCTTTTCACAGGCACCTGCAACTTCCCAGGTCCAGAACTGAGCTTTATTTATTGATTTATTGAGACGGAGTCTCGCTCTGTCGCCAGGCTGGAGTGCAGTGACACGATCTCAGCTCACTGCAACCTCCGCCTCCTGGGTTCAACCAAATCTCCTGCCTCAGCCTCCCCAGTAGCTGGGACTATAGGTGCACGCCCCTACGCCCAGCTCATTTTTGTATTTTTAGTAGAGATGGGGTTTCACTATGTTGGCCAGGATGGTCTCAATCTCCTGACCTCTTGATCCGCGCGCCTTGGCCTCCCAAAGTGCTGGGATCACAGGCGTGAGCCACCGCACCCGGCCCAGAGCTTCTAACCATGGTTTTCCCCATCTCTGTATACAGAAAATCCATTCTCATAGTTTTTCAGGCCACAACCTTGGAGTCATTCTCAACTCTTCTTTCCCATCCCTCATCAGTTCCATCAGCACTTGTATCAGCTCTACCTTTGAAATATGACCAGCACTTAGTACTTTCCTCACTCTGGTCTGAGCCGCCATCATCTCATGCCTGGATCATTGCAATAGACTCCTCACTGGGCTCATCTCATGCGTGGACTGTTGCAGTAGACTCCTTACTGGACACCCTGCTCTCATTACACCTATTCAGTCTATTCTTCTAGAGGGGTCCTATGAAGACACAAATCAGATGCTCAATGTCCTCCTCTGCTCAATGTCCTCTATTGGTGTCCGTCTCACTCAGAAAGCCAAAATCTTCCTCCCACTCAAAGGCTCATGCCCTGCACGGTCCATCCAACCACACCTCCCTATTACCGCTCACTCTTCCTGCTGCCCTTGTGCACACTGCTCTGGCCTCTTTGCTGCTCTGAGCCTGCTGGGACAGCATCTGCCTCAGGGCCTCTGCACACACTGTTCCCTCTGCCTGGAGTGCCCTTCCCTGGGGATCCCCCCTTGACTGGCTTCCTTACCTTCTTTGCTCAGATTTCCCCTTCGCAATGAGACTACCCTATAGAAAATCCCAGCGATTCTTTTCTCCACCTTTCTCCTGGTTGATCGCCCCTCCTGGCTTCCCCTCCTGGCTTTATTCTCCTCCTCACTTTCTGCTCTCTTATGTACTATAGATTCGATGTGTTTTGTTAACTCTTGCATTAGAATGTAAGCTCTGTTTAGTTTGTTTGCTGTTGGATCTCCTTTGGCACACAGTAGGTGCTCAGGAAACACCCGCTGAATGAATTGAGTCTGGTCCACAGTTTGAGCAGCTGCTTCAGAGAGCGCCACGTGAGGGTGTCATGAGCATCTCTCCAACTGGACTGCACACCAGCTACCTGCCTTCTTCTGGCGCTAGCTTCTGAATTTTCCTTTAGGGAACCTGCTCTATCCCAGTCCCAGTCCTCGTGGTTCAAGTGGGGTTGGCTCCAGTCCTGGCTCCAGGAATGTGCATGTGACTCCATCCGGCCAACCACTGTGTTCCATTCCCCTAAGTCTGGTTGACCAGAAGTCCCAGACAGTGTCAGACCAAAAAGACTCAATTTGGGGACTCTCTTCTAGGTGAGAGAAACTCTCTTTCCACAGGGATGGCTTGTACCTGTATGGTGTTCATGTGGGTCTGGTGATGCCAGGAATGCTGCCTGGAGAGCTGGCCTGAGAGTGAAGCCAACTTGGAGGAAAGCTGAGATCAGGGAGATGGAGGGACAGAGGCCATCCAGAGACAAAACTCCTGGATCCAGCTGCACCTGAAGCTCAATGTATACTTGGACTTATTCATATGAGTCCAATAAAGTCCCCTTTTTGATTCCTCAATCCTGCTTGAGTTGGGTTTACATCACTCGTAACTGAGAGAATCTGGGCTGACAGTGGTTGTGACACACACGTTTTTAACATCCAGCGGAAGGCTGGTTCCCATGGCACTTTTGCAGGCCCCAAAACCACCACTCAGTTGCTTTTCACCAGCCATGATGGTGCAACTCTGTTCATCAGCAGAGGCAGTAACGGCAGAAGAACCCACGGCAAACTTGATTGACAAGTGTCAAATTATGGGGTATGTCGCCATGCCAGGCTCACCTCACATACCTGGCAGAGTGGGTGCCAGCTCACCTGCATGAGTGTGACACCACTCACCCCACTGTGTCAGCTGGGAGGAGACTCTAATGTTGCTGTTCAGTGCCACATAAATGATTTTAATGTCATTTTTATATGTAAAGTTTGCTACAGACAAACAATACTGTGGCATTGGCCCAGGGTGCTCTAACAGAGGATGGCTTTAACAACCCAAGTGAGAGCTAACTGTCACACATATGACAGGTGCCAGGTATTCCGTCCTCACAAGAATGCCAAGGAGACAGATCATCATCTCCACTTTATAGATGAGTAAACTGAGGCACAGAGAGGGCAAGTCTTTCCCAAGGACACACAGTCAATGGTAGAGTGAAGATTTGAACCTGGTGGCTAATGAGACACCTCTTACCCTTGCAACTTTACTTGGAGTATTTTCATTTAAAGATGTTCTGACAGGCTGGGTGCAGCAGCTCGTACCTGTAATCCCAGCACTTTGGGAGGCCGATGGGGACGGATTGCTTGAGCTCAGGAGTTTGCAACCAGCCTGAGCAACATGGCAAAAGCCCATCTCTAAAAAAAAAAAAAAACCCAAAAAACTCCCAAAATTAGCTGGGTGTGATGGTGCGCACCTGTAGTCCCAGCTACTTCGGGGGCTGAGGTAAGAGGATTGCTTAAGCTCAGGAGGTTGAGGCTGCAGTGAGTAGTGATCATGCCACTGCATTCCAGCCTGGGTGACAGAGCAAGCCCCGTCTCAAAAAATATAAACAAATAAAAATAAAGATGCTCTGAGAGGCAAAGAATTCTTTTAAATGCAAACATCAGGCCAGGCGTGGTGGCTCACACCTGCGATCCCAGCATTTTGGGAGGCCGAGGTGGCGGATTGCCTGAGGTCAGGAGTTCGAGGCCAACCTGGCCAAGACGGCGAAACCCCGAATCTACTAAAAATACAAAAATTAGCTGGGCGTGGTAGCAGACACCTGTAATTCCAGCTACTTGGGAGGCTGAGGCAGGAGAATCACATGAACCCAGGAGGCAGAGGTTGCAGTGAGCCAAGATCATACCACTGTACTCCAGCCTGGGCGACAGAGTGAGACTCTGTCTCAAAAAAAAAAAGAAAGAAAAAAGAAAGAAAAGAAAAGAAATGCAAACACTGCATGCAGTCTCGTGGGGCACACTTCAAATCCGACAATCTGAAGGGCCTCTAAAAGGCACCCATCTCTGCCTGGTGTGAACACTCAGGAAAATGAGCACTGGGGAATCCGCCCCGATATTCTGGGGTTTGAAGTCTGGCTGTATCCATAACCCTCTGACACAAGAGCCACCACCAAGTGGTCCCCATGTAAGTGGGACCCCCACATCAAAAGCTTGAGAAAGTTCTTCTCTTTTCTAGTTTCTCTCCTGCTGATCAGGTCAAGAAGAAAGTCTCGGCAGGTGCTACTTCACCTTTTTTTTTCTTTTTTTTTTTTTTTGAGACGGAGTCTCACTCTGTTGCCCAGGCTGAAATGCAGTGGCGAGATCTCGGCTCACTGCAAGCTCCGCCTCCTGGGTTCATGCCATTCTCCTGCCTCAGCCTCTCGAGTAGCTGGGACTACAGGTGCCCGCCACCGCGCCCGGCTAATTTTTTTTTGTATTTTTAGTAGAGACGGGGTTTCACCATGGTCTCGATCTCCTGACCTTGTGATCCACCCGCCTCGGCCTCCCAAAGTGCTGGGATTATAGGCGTGAGCCACTGCGCCCGGCCGCTACTTCATCTTTAACGCCACTTCCGAAACTGCCCATCACCCTCATTACATTAGAGACACACCGGCTTTGTGGGAGGCAGCATCTTGCTGAAATTTAAAAACACTACTTGGTTTTCACCATGTTTGGTTTTACAGTGATCCTTTGCCGAAGGCAATGGGTATTGGTTTTTTCCTTTACAGTCAGAATTTGGAGGTTCCTTTTAAAATAATATTTAAGCTTCAAAAATAAATCCAGTTAAAGAAATTCTCAAGTCATAGATCAGAATTGGGATGCTGCAAAAATTCTCTTGCTCCAGGCCAGAACCATGTCTTAATCCTCTTGGTGTCTAGAGCCTGTCGGAGCCGCAGAGGCTCTCCAGAGGTTTAGATCAAATTAAACCAGTAAACTCTGGCAGAGACCAAAGATTCTACAGCCTCCCTGAATAAAGGACGTCTGCAAATGAGACCTTTACGTCCACATGCTTCCCTCTTATTCTTTTGGAGTGGAAGGCCAGCAAAAGTCTGTTGGTCTCAGAGGGTCACTGAGACACAGGGATGTCCCCAACTACTTTAAACATGTAATGATAATTTAGGTCACTTACGAACTAGTATGGCCCTGGAAGCAGTTCCCCTGGGCATTTGATAATTCCAAATGACAGCTTAGGGAGTCAAATGCACGCAGGGAAAGGAAAATCGAATATACGTGGTACAGCCCCAACTCCTCAATCTTGCAATTAGGAAACAGAACAAGCCCCTCGTCTTGTGTATCTGGCACCAGTCCTCCCAACTGGACCCTAATGAGGATGGACATCTGTTCTCTGCCCTGGGACTGGAAAGAATCCTGGGATTATCTCAGTCGAGAAGTCTCCAGCCCAGAGGGCTGTCAGAACTGCTGCACGGATGAGCAGAAAATAGCAAATGATAAATTTTTTAGGACCACCCGCTGCATGCCAGTTGTAGCAGAGACTGTGAGATAATGTATTGGGCTTTTTTGGGACATGCATTATTGATCTGGGTCTGTCTAGTGGTGTATAAAAAGCCTATCATGCCCCTCCCACAACCACCTTCCCATCCCTCACCTCCTGAAGGAGGCTCAGCCTTCTTTAAAACGCAGTGCTGCTGGTGGAAGAGGTCTGGCTTGTGTATAGAGGGCAAGACTTGTAGGCCCTGATCTATGCTGTGTAATGCTATTGGGCAAGAGCTGACAAGGCCACTGAACACCAGGGGCTCTAAACCCACCGCATCTACCTCCTAGAATTTATCCTTCCGAAGCACTCCCTTGCCTGTGCAAAGATGCCTGTTTAAATTTCCAGCAACAATATCCATAACAGTGAAAAACTAACAAACGCACACACTACCAATCTGAAAACAACTCAATATCCATCCCAGGAATCTGGCTAAATAGAGCAGTGGCTAAGATCATGTGTTCTGGGTTCAAATCTTGTTTTTCTCTTTTTTTCTGAGATGGGGTTTTGTTCTATTGCCCAGGCTAGAGAACAGTGGTGTGACCTAGGCTCACTGCAGCCTTGACCTCTTGGGCTCAAGTGATCCTCCACCTCAGCCTCCTATTAGCTGCTACTACAGGTGTGTGCCACCATCCTTGGCTGATTTTTACATTTTTTGTTAAGACGGGGGTCTCACTATGTTGTCTAGGCCGGTCTCGAACTCCTGGCCTCAAGTGATCCTCAGGCTCCCAAAATGCTGGGATTACAGGCGTGAGCCACGGCACCCAGCTCAAATCATGTTTAATCACATTCCAGCTGTGCAAACTTGGACAAGTGGCTTCTCTCTGCCTCAGTTTTTCCATCTGTCAAATGGACAGAAGAAATCTCTGTATTTTAAGTCAGCCGCGGCTTTCTTTGTTCTCCTCTCTCCTGTGTCTGCTTCATAACTGCTGTTGGTTTCCTTATATCTGCATACTGTTGGTTTCCTTATATCTGCATATGCTGTTGGTTTCCTTATATCTGCATACACTGTTGGTTTTATTCACGAGTCACAGATGCAATATTCAGTCAGATTCAGACATGAGACTTAGCTGGATCATGTTGCAAAAATGTGTTGTTCCTAAGAATGGGTATTCAGCCACTCACCTGTTGATTCGGGCCCCAAATCTAGGAGCTGCCCTTGAAACGTCTCTTTTCCTTAACCCACATACCTAATCCATTGATCAGTTTATTTCCCAAACATATATCAGGTGGGACCGCGTCTCAGCGCCCAGGTCTGAGCTTCCATCATCACTGCCCTATCACGACATCGGCCTCCGAATTGGTGTCCTGTTTCTGCCCTTACCCCTGCAATTTAATTTCATCAAAAGAGCTGGGGGATCCTGTTGGAACCTAAGTGAGGTCACGGCCTCCCTCTTCTTAAGGCCCCCTCATCCATGTCTATTTCACTAAGGATCAAACTCAAAGCCCCCACCATGGCCACAAGGCCTGGTGCAACCCAGGCCAAGTCAGCTCCTCAGCCTCATCTCTCTCCATCACGGCCCCAGCTCCCTCCACTCCGGCTCCCTGGCACTTTTTTTTTCTCCAAACCACCGAGCTCATTTCTGTCTCAGTATCTTTGAATTTCCTGTTCTCCTCACCTGGAATGAGCCTCCCCCAATTCTCTGGCTCCTGACACAGCGCACTGAATGCAACTAATGCGTAATAAACATCTGCTGGATGAATGAATGAACGTGCAGGGCATCGGAAATTCTAGGCATGACTACAGCCGAAACAGTGTCGGGGCTACGCAATGTGAGGCCAAGAAGCTCTGAGGTCTAGGTGCTGCCTGCAAGACCTCTCTGCAAAATTCTGCAAGAAACAAAACACACCTCCCTGGCCACAGTCTGCAGACTCCCCACAGTTATCAAATGCGCCTCATTCTAAATGCTGCCAGGAGATAGGTATCCTATGTGTCAAATTGTCAATAAAAGCTCTGGGCTCTGATTGCTTCCTGGCTACAAATTCTTTTTGCACTGAGAAGCTCCCGGAGGAAAAAATCTATACTTGTGATCATTAATACAAAGCATTGCAAGGAACAACTTGGTTTTATGTAAATTACCTTTTCCTGGTAGCTAAAAGACAAATTCAGGTTGTCAAGGCTAACCTAGTCAACCTTCACATTTGTTGCCACCAACAACATGCTGTTATCCTTTAAGAGTGGACAGAGGCTGAGGGACCACCCTTCACAGGATCAGTGATTGGCAGTCTTTGCCATAACCCACAACAGCCTCCAAAATCTGGCTCTAGGCTCATGTCTCATTTTTTTTTTTTTTTTTTTTTTTGAGACAGAGTCTCACTCTGTCACCCAGGCTGGAGTGTAGTGGCATGATCTCCACTCACTGCACTCTTTCTCCTGGATTCAAGTGATTCTTGTGCCTCAGTCACCTCAGTAGCTGGGGTTACAGGCGTGCGCCACCACGCCTGGCTCATTTCTGTAGTTTTAGTAAAGACGGGGTTTCACCACATTGGCCAGGCTGGTCTCAAACCCCTGACTTCAGGTGATCCACCCGCCTCAGCCTCCCAAAGTGCTGGGATTACAGGCGTGAGCCACCGCACCCAGCCTGTTCTCTTTAACTCTTTGGAGAAATCCAGGAATAGTTCTGCAACTGGAGAAGGGTAGAGACCCCTAACCTTGAGGACCCATTTGTGACCCCAAACACGTGTGGGTGGCCCGTGTCTTGGTTTCAATGTACTCAAAAGTGAGCACTACGAATCAACACCACTGCCTCACCTCAGGAGCCTCAGCCTAACCCAGGGACCCTGCACTGAGGGGCCGAGGTGCCACCCTGGGGCCCCGAGGCTTACCCAGCTCCACGTCCTGGTCGTCCGTCAGCACCAGGATGATGTTGGGGCGGATGTTCCTGCGGTCCCTCTGAAACCTGCCTTTCAGGCGGTGGTGCGACAGGAAGGCCGAGCTTCCACCTAGCAGGGAGAACACAGTTGCGGACAGCAAGCACAGCACGAGGCTCGGGGGGCCCATCTTCTTTTTTTGCCTATCTGGTGCTTCTTTTGGGATGCCGGAGTCTGAAGTTGTGTCTGTGGCTTTGTTTCTTTTCCCAAGTCCCTCTTCACTCGCAGATCTAGAGGAGGAGGAAGAATCAGGTCAATATTTATGTCAAGGCTGCCGGCTGCTCATTCTTGCATAATGATTTGTACGGTGGCTGGCATGAACAATGGGAGTTTCTTTGAACAGAGGTGGCTATGGCAGAGTGAAAACCGAACTCCGCTGAAGTTAGCAAAGTCTTTACAATTTGCTTGGTCAACAGACTGGCAGAAAAGCCTTCTGCGGCCACTTCTGCAGAAACAATTTCTTCCCTGGATCCAGTGAGCCTCTGATGTGTCGGTGGCAGCCCAAGACCCGAATCAGGTAACAGCCGTCTCTGAATAATCCACCCAACTCCACAGACAAATCATCCCCAGGGAGACGAACAGCAGTGGGCTGGTCTCAGGGGGTATTTGTGGTCCTCTCACATCTGCCCGTACCGTGGGGTACAGAGGTGAGGGAGATGAAGTTCCACCTCCCCAGCAGCGGGGGATTCAATCAGGGGTTTAAACGAGAACCTGGAGCTGGACATTTTGGGCTGGACAACTGGCACGTGTGAGTGCCAGATCTTCCACTCACTGGCTCAGTTTTCCCGTGAGCAAGCCCGTTTGGAACCTCGGTTTCCCCATGAATAAAACGGGTAGACAGGGCTGTTGTAAGATTTCAGTCCGCTGGGGATGTGCGTGAAAGCCCCTTGTTAAGGGATCTTGTAGTTGGGCAAAAAAGTATTCCTATTAGTTTCTTCCCCCCTCCAGAGTTTTGTCTGGTTGCTCAGGCTAAAGTGCAATGGCGCGATCTCAGCTCAGTGTGACCTCTGCCTCCAGGGTTCAAGCGATTTTCCTGCCTCAGCCTCTGGAGAAGCTGGGATTACAGGCGCCTGCCACCATGCCCGGCTAATTTTTTGCATTTTTGGTAGAGATGGGGTTTCACCATGTTGGCCAGGCCGGTCTTGAACTCCTGAACTCAGGCGATCCACCTGCCCTGGCCTCCCAAAGTGCTGGGGTTATAGGTGTGAGCCACTGTGCCCAGCCTATTAGTTTTAAGTTGCAGAATAAACGAAATGACAATAGAGAAAATTGAGCGCTGAAAGGTGGAGGGGGAAGACCTGCTACAGGCCACCGTGCCGTCAGTCACCCCCCTGGCCCCGGGTCAGACTAGGTCACCAGCGAAGGTGGGTGCGGGGAGGTGAGGACGCGGCTCTGGCTCAAGCAGGTCTCTCATCTCACCCTGCTCTTTGCTCTCTGTGGTCATTTTTTCACTTCTTGAGGAAATGAGCCTTCAAGTCCTATCCAGATATAGACTTTTGGTATCATTTATTTAAAACAAGAGAGCGTGAGCGAGAGAGCCACAGCCTGCAGATGCGCTGGGAGGAAGCCAAGTGCCGTGGGGATGGGGCTGTGTCGCTGTGACCTTGAAAGGGTCTGTTTGTCCTTGCCCTCCATGGGGGAACCCCAGCCATCAGCTCAAAGTCATGACTCACAGGCTCAGCAACGGCTCTGGGTTCGGCAGGGGGATGTGCTGTCTGCTTCATCTCTCCTGAGGACTGCAAGGTGGCCTAAGGGGTCTCCCGCCTCCCTCTTCCCTGCCCCCATCCTCCATTCTTCCCAGGACAGCCGGAGGGATCTTACTAAAATACACATCAGATCACAGCACTGGGCAGGGGAGGGCACAGTGCCTCGTGCAGGTACAGACTGAAGGGGGTGCTCACTCCCAGGTTGTGCGAGTGCCAGGCACTCGCCTCACCTTAGTGCCAGTCCTGCGCTCACCTGCCGCACCTTCCCCGGCTGCTCATGGCTCACAGGATAAAATGCAAACTTCTTGCCAGGGCTGCCCCGGCCCGTGAGATCTGGCTCCTGCCCACTTCTCCTCCACCTCTCCTTTCCAGCCCCACTGGCTTCTTTCTGTTGAATGGACAAGTCAAGCTTCTCTCTGCCCCAGGGTCTTTGCACCTGCTCTTTTAACAATAACTCCTGCAGCTGGGCACAATTACACCTGTAATTCCAGCACTTTTGGGAGGCCGAGGCAGGTGGATCACCTGAGGTCAGGAGTTTGAGACTAGCCTGATCAACATGGTGCAACCCCATCTCTACTAAAAATACACAAATTAGCTGGGCATGGTGGCACATGCCTGTAATCCCAGCTACTCGGGAGGCTGAGGCAGGAGAATCGCTTGAACCTGGGAGATGGAGGTTGCAGCGAGCCGAGATCATGTCATTGCACTCCAGCCTCGGTGACAGAGCGAGACTCCGTCTCAAAAACAACAACAACAACAAAAAACTCCTGCTTTGTACTCCTGGCCCTTTCTGTCAAAAGAGCAAACGTCATCACCTCAGAGAGGCCTGCCCTGACCACCCTATTTAAAGCGGGGCCCCCAACCCAGGCACTCTGCATTTTATAACCGGTTTTATTTCTCTTGTAATCACTATTACAGCCTGCAATTTCTTATTTATTGTCCAATTCTTCCCCACTAGGGGGTCAGTTCCCCGAGGACAGAGACAGGCTTATGTTATTCATGGCTGTCTCCAGGCTTTGGCACAAAGAAATAGTTAGATAAATAAAGGAACAGAGGTTCTGTTAAGGTCCTTTGAGCTCCGCAGAGTGAGGGAAGCTGGACTCGGCAGGGCCGTGCCATAGCTTGGGTCTACGTGGCTCACAGGCGCCCATCACTGATGCCTTGCCCCAGCCACCCTCCATGGACACCAACGAGGAGCTGACCACTGTGTTCTCTGGGCAGTGCTATGGCTGAAAAACCCCAGGAAGGGTCCCTCCTGCTCCATTTCTCCCCCAGCTCTGCTTGGCACCCTGGGAGGCTGAGCTCTACAGAAGGCACGGTCGGCACATCCTTGCTCTCTGGCTTCCGGCTGGGAGGCTGCAGCATGGGAGGTGGTGGGAAGTCCATGCACTTATTCTCTTCCCGCACATAGTAGCTCCCCAGGCAGTAGCCTTCGTGTTTCTGCGTGTGGATGCAGCTACTGCCGGGGGCCCCTCCTGGCTCTAGTGTCTCTCCAGTTCTGAGTTCACCTCTCCCTCCTCTTGCCCCATCAAGTCTAGGGAAAGTAAGGCTCCTATTGCCACCAGTTCCTGGGTGCAGCATCATTTCTTTGCTCCCTTTGCCCATCTGCCTCTGAAAATACTGCTTTCTATCAACTCTCCCAGCTGTCCTGATGCGCACCCTAATTTAATTCATTCAGGGACCTGTATCCTATGTCAGGCTGGCCAGGACAGCACGTCTCCCTTCTGTCACCTCCCCTGGGAGCAGGAAGCAGGCTCCGCTCAATGCCTCCTTCCCAGGTGGCTCTGAGGGAGTCACAATTTCAGGGGAGCTGGGGACACACTCGATGCAGTCGTCTGACATGAAAACTGAGTTTCATGGGACCAGAGGGCGAACAACAGCTTCCTTCTCAATCTCTCATCTGCAGAAACATACACCTCATGACAGCCAGAGCCATTGCGGCAACTGTTTGCTGGGCACCTGCTTTGTGCCACGTGGTGTGATGGTTAAGGACATGGACTTTGGAGTTGCTTGCTGAAAGACCCTGAGCTAGTAACACCTTTGTGCCTCAGTTTCCTCATCTGTGAAATGGGTGTGCAGGATTAAATGTGTTGTTACAGTGTGCTGGGACTACAGCCTGGCCATGTGTACTAACTGGAATACATATTCCACAGTGTAAACCATTATTAGATTGATCCCACCACTGCAGCTGTCCTGCATCGGGCACTCTGTGGAATCTCCTTCAACCTCCACCAAGGCTCCCTCCTGCAAGTACTATTATTAGCCCCACAGAAAACTGAGGTTTCATTACTGTTCTGAGGCCACTCAGAGAGAAGATGGCAGGGATGGGCTGTGAATTCTGCCCTCCCTCACCGGTCAGTGTGGGCTTCTCATCACGAAACTTGGATTTCCCAATTCTTTCCATTCAAGGACCACGGCCCTGATTTCTGCTGAATCTGCAGAGCCCTTAACGTGCTTCTTTAAATGGCCTCATTTTAAAATAAAAACACAAACACATGTTTTGGGGAAAAAAAACTTCCTATCCAAATATAAATGGAAAGTGGACATCGCTTCCCTGTAGAGCTAATTGTACAAATAAAAGTCAAAGAAAGCTGAATCAGTGGAACTTGATTCAAATAGCTTCCCAGGCTTCGCGTGCCCTCGAGCTCGCACTCTCTTTTGAAGTGAGATTAGCAGGTGTTGATAGGAGTCAAAGCACATTAGCACCATCTGAGATTTTCTGCTGGAGGTAACTGGAGGCTGCGAGACAGCTGAAAAGGAGACAAACTCTAGCCATCGAATCAGTCCCTGAACCACCCGAAATCAGAGTAATCCTCAAACTATGTTGTTTATCTGATATGGTTTGGCTATGTCCCCACCCAAATCTCATCTTGAATTGTAGCTCCCATAATTCCCACGTGTTGTGGGAGGGACCTGGAGGGAGATAATTGAATCATGGGGGTGGTTTCCCCCATACTGTTCTCGTGGTAGTGAATAAGTCTCGTGAGATCTGATGGTTTTATAAAGGGTTTCCCCTTTTGCTTGGTTCTCACTTTCTCTTGTCGGCCATCATGTAAGACGTGCCTTTCGCCTTCCACCACAATTGTGAGGCCTCCCCAGCCACGTGGAACAATGAGTCCATTAAATCTTTTTCTTTATAAATTACCCAGTCTCTGGTATGTCTTTATCAGCAGAGTGAAAACAGATTGATACATTATCAGTGGCCCATGTCCCTCCATCGGGAAACACTATGGGATGCTTTGCACTTGAAACTATGAGTGCACCAGCCAGCGTGCTAAAATGCACATTCATGTTCCTTCAGAGAGACAGACATGGAGTGCTAATATTAGGAGAATTCCGATGGGGTGCCCTACAAATAGCAACTCTCTGAAACCAGAAACCAATCACAGGAAAAGCTTTCTGAAAGCTTGCAGCACACTCCAGTCTCTGCTCTGTTTGCAGGTGTCAACCCAATTAATATGCACACCCACCCATCAATATTTCACCCATTTTATGGATGAAGAAGCTGAGGCACAGAGAGTTAAAATCACTTTCCCACGATCATATGGGTAAGTGGCAGAGAAGGGGTTCAAACCTAGTCTGGCCCGATTTGGGCGGCTCAACCAGGACCCCCTGGAAGCAGATCTTTGAACAAGTTCCTAAGAGTCTCCCAGCCTCAGTTTCCTCATTTGCCAGGTGGCCAGGTGCCCTCCGAGGGCCTTTTTGGCCCTGGGCCTGTGATGCCAGGGTACAGGGGGGCTGGGAAGGGCAGTCTTCATTGGGAGCCCTGGGCTGGGTAAAGATGGAGCCTGGGGCACAGTCAGCTGGACTTCGTTCCTGGCTCCCATGTTGGTTTCAGAGCACCCCCCACTCCTGGGCAGCTATCACCCACTCTCCTCTGGATGGAAGTCAAAGCTCCGGCACCAGAAGCCAGAGAATAACAGGAGCTAATTATTTCATCAGATCAAGTCATCAGTGGGTCGATTTCTGATGAATTCCCCTGGCTCAGACTTCTCCTGGCCTCGTGCCAGTCTCTCCGGATGCTGAAGAAATCAATTAAAGATGACACAAGGGATTCTGCCTTGTTTTTTTTCCTTTTTCTTGGTAAAATATTCAAAGTGGCTGAACTGAGCACCCAGTGAACTCATGCAGCACCAGCCGCCTGCCACTCCATCCCTGCCATGGACAACACCTCTCCTTCCCACCAGCTCCTTTCCAGGTCTCTCTGGCTCCTCCTCTTCATCCTGAATCTTCTCCAGGACCTTGACAAAGGCTTGCCAGCCCAGGAGACATCTCTAGAAACACCTAACGTCCTGAGCATTTAGAAACATCAACTTCTCTGCCGATCTGCAGAGAGGAACGGGTCTCAGAGTGACTGATGCCCTCACCTTCCCAATGCCACAAACCACAGCGGTGAACAAACACCCGGGACCTCATCCAGACCTGTTTATAAAGATCCAGATGGGCTGTTTTCCTCTGAGGATCTCCAAATCCAACAACAAGAGGAGAGAAAAGTTTGGGAACAATCAGGCAGCTGAGGTGGTGGGAGAGGAAGAAGGGGCCAGAGGCAGAAGGAGGCACTGGTCAGATGGGAAATGTCCATGAGAGGCGGGAAGAAAGAAAACTGTGGGTGTGCAGATATGTCCCACGTGCTGGGGCCAGAGCCCCGCAACAGACCTAGCGGCCTCCCCAGGTGGTCCAGAGAACCTGATCATTTCTCTCTTCCTCCTTTCACTTTACAAATATGTATGAAGGGCCTCCTATGAGGCACAGTGTTCAGTGATAGGAGAATCCTGCCTGGATTCCAACAGCCTCCTAACTGGTTTCCCTGCTTCTACCTCGTCCCTTCCATCAAGCAGCCAGACAGATTCTGTTAAAACAAAAGCAAAGGCCTGCCTTCCTCCACTGAACAGCCTTCAATAACTTCCATCCCATGCAGAGTAGAATGCAAAAACCCTCCGAAGGGGCTACAAGAACCCACCCAACCTGCTCCACCACCTCTCCGACCTTATTGCCTTCCCCTCTCTCCCTTGCACACCTGGCTCCAGCCACAAGGTCTCTGCACTGTTCCCTGCACATGCTAGCACACCCCACCCCGGGGCCCTTGAACTTGCTGCTCCCTCTGCCTGGAGCCTTCACTCAGGTTATCTTCACCATCCCTTCTTCCCCCTCCTCAGGTCTTTGCTCAAATTGCACCTTGGCAGGTTAAAACCGAAATCTCTGCCCTCCCCAGTAGCACTTACCACCTGTCACAACTAGCTCCTTTATTTCTTTGCGGGTGTCCTCCAGCAGAATATCAGCCCCCTGAAGGTGCAGGTTTTTGTCATTTTTGTTCAGATCTGTATCTTCAACAATTAAAACAGTGCTTGGGGCATAGCAGGCATTCAAAATATTTACTGGCTTAACAAAGAATTATCTCCTGTCTCCTGGTAACAGCCCCTATTAGTGCTTTGAGGCCACAGGTGCTCTTATTCCCCCCACCCCTTATATATAGTTTGACTGCAGGGCGGATCATGTGAGCCAGGTGGAGCCAATCAGCAATTCCAGCTCCAGCTTCAGCGATTGGTCCTGGGGCAGACATGTGACCCAAGTCTGGCCAATAGGCGAGAGGGAGTCCTGGAGGCTGGAGGAGACTGTGCTGGGTGCCAGGAGGGGTGAATCTGGTGCTGATGGTGGCCGCCCATTGGATGGAGCCCGAGAGAGGATGCTGGTGACAATGGGTGGACCAAGTTGCATCTTGTAGCCAGGTACAGGCTCAAATAAGTGCCCTTTGCGGCTTAAGAGAGTCCGAATTAGGGCTGTCATTTGCAACAGGGAGCACCCAGACCAAAACAGGAAACACCACAGAACAACAACAATGAATGATAGCTAACATCAGCGGCCCTGCACAATTCTAAGCACTTTTAGTGTGTGGCCTCATGCCACCCTTACAAACCACCTTGTGAGTTGGGATGCTCCATTTACAGACAAGGAAGATAAGGCACGGACAGGCTCCAGAACCTGCCCAGTGTCGTGCAGCGTGGGTGCTGAATACTGTCCCTTTGGTCCTCCCTTCCCATCTTCTCTCCACCTCCAAATCCAACAAGAGGAGGAGAGAGGGCTGGGCGCGGCAGCTCACGCCTGTAATCCCAGCACTTTGGGAGGCCAAGGCGGGCAGATCACGAGGTCAGGAGATCGAGACCATCCTGGCTAACATGATGAAACCCCGTCCCTACTTACAAAAAAATTAGCCGGGTGTGGTGGCGGGCGCCTGTAGTCCCAGCTACTCAGGAAGCTGAGGCAGGAGAATAGCGTGAACTCAGAGGCGGAGCTTGCAAGCCCAGCAACAGACCTGGGGGCCTCCCCAGGTGGTCCAGGGAGCCTGATCATTTCTCTCTTCCTTCATTTACTTTACAAATATTTATTAAGGGCCTGCTATATGTGAGGCACAGTGTTCAGTGATAGGAGAACCCTGCCCAATTACAACAGTAATCCACTCTTCCCTGTCCCCTGGGAGGTTCACTTGGATGTGCCACCTCCAAGTGACAGACAAAGCCAGCCAGCATGGCTATTTGCACACAGACATTCTGACCCCAGAGCCTACTCTTTTGACACTTATGCTGACTTGGAAAGCAACAAGTGATACAACGGACTGAGGTTAAGCATGTTGCATAAACAGTAAGAGGAAAGGGGAAACTGCTGGCCTGGGAGCAGTCAGGGAGGGCTTCCTGGAGGAGTACTTGGCATAAACTGAGCAGCCTACCAGAAGCAAAGTTCTGAAGAATCTACAGGACTTGGATAGCCCATGAAGAGGATGGTGGAGGACAGGATGCTTCAGGCAGGAGAAACAGTTTGGGCAAAGAGCAGGCAGAGGAAAGAGAGAGAGGCCCCTGGAGGGATATGGAAAAGTGTGGTCCCAAACCTCACAAGCCCAGAAGCTGTCTAGACAGGGGATGACACATGCACATCTGTTAAACTTTACACTCCCCTGGGTCTCCCCTTCTTCCTGGCTACAGGCTTTCTCCAGCCTTCTCTCCTCTTTGGGGCCGTCAAAGAAAGGACAGAAGCTCCTGTAACCTATGGGCCACAGCTTCTCCCTGTCTCCCCTACCTAGGTCCAGGCCATCTTGTGGCTCTCCTTGCCTGTTCTTGGACTTCCAAATGGAGGCAGAGAACCAAGCCGGCTCTCAAGAACAGGGCAGGCGACAATAGAAGGGTCATTCAGAGGGAGGAGGGAAAGATCAGGTTTCAAGACAAAGGCTCAGGATCTGGAAAGGAAATTAGGGCATAAAGATTGTAGGGCAAAAATGCAGGGCTTAGGAACCCAGTTACCTGCCTAATTATTGATGTAACAAGAAATTCCTGAAGGCTCGTGTGTGCCAGGCACAGTTCTTGGCACTGTGGATAAAGCAGTGAAAAGAAAACTCCCTGCCCTTCTGGAAGTGATATTCTAAGTCAACATAGGAAAAGCTGGAGCTGAAAGACTCCACCTACACGTGAGAACGATCAGAAAAGAGGACTGGAAATAATGGCAAACCACAGGCAAGCTGTGAGAACAGAGTGGCCATGGATTAAAGTTAGAGCACAAAGGAAATTTAAAAACAATATATTCAAGTCTTAGGAGACTGAGAACCAAAATGTTTTGTATGTCAAGTGGGTAGATGTTTGACAGGCCATATAATTCACACCCTCAAATACCTGAGCATCTGCCACTTGCCTTGTACTGTTTCATGATCAGTAAAAAAAAAAAAAAAAAAAAAAAAAAAGAACAGACAAAACTCTTGATTCTCACAGAGCTGACAAACAGAGCGGACAGAGGTACGCAAACAACCTGATACTTACTTGGGGGAAAATGCAGCAGGGAACATGCTGAGTAGGACAGGGGTAGGATCTAGAGCTAGCCTGCCTGGGTTTGGATCTCAGCTCCACCACTTACTAAAGGTTGGGCAAGTAAGTATCCGAACCTCGTCTTCTCAGTGACTTCATCTGGAAAATGAGGACACCTACAGCACTTGCCTACAGAGTGGATGGTTTAACATGCACAGAGCCTTTCAACAGGTCTGTATGCAGCAAGTGCCCAATAAATGCTGGCTTGTGTTCTCTGCTAGGTTTGGGCCACCCAGGATTATCTCACCTCCTTTCTATAACAGCTCCCAATTTTCTTGGGGATCTGAGGCCGGGTGTGGTGGCTTACGCCTGTAATCCCAGCACTTTGGGAGGCCAAGGCAGGTGGATCACTTGAGGTCTGGAGTTTGAGATCAGCATAGCCAACATGGTGAAACCCCGTCTCTACTAAAAATACAAAAATTAGGCTGGGCGCAGCGGCTCACACCTGTAATCCCAGCACTTTGGAAGGCCGTGGAGGGTGGATCATGAGGTCAGGAGATCGAGACCATCCTGGCTAATGTGGTGAAACCCCATCTCTACTAAAAATACAAAATTAGCCGGGCGTGGTGGCACATGCCTGTAGTCCTATCTACTTAGGAGGCTGAGGCAGGAGAACGGCGTGAACCCGGGAGGTGGAGCTTGCAGTGAGCCAAGATTGCGCTACTGCACTCCAGCCTAGGCGACAGCGCAAGACCGTGTCTCAAAAAAAACCAAAAATTAGCCAGGTGTGGTGACATGTGCCTGTAATCTCAGTTACTCGGGAGGCCGAGGCAGGAGAATTGAGCTGAGATCA
>NW_026652296.1:12948911-13009850 GCF_009828535.3 Hylobates moloch | reverse complement strand
GTCCCATGGGCTGGGGCCAGAGCCCAGCAACAGACCTGGGGGCCTCCCCAGGTGGTCCAGGGAGCCTGATCATTTCTCTCTTCCTTCATTTACTTTACAAATATTTATTAAGGGCCTGCTATATGTGAGGCACAGTGTTCAGTGATAGGAGAACCCTGCCCAATTACAACAGTAATCCACTCTTCCCTGTCCCCTGGGAGGTTCACTTGGATGTGCCACCTCCAAGTGACAGACAAAGCCAGCCAGCATGGCTATTTGCACACAGACTTTCTGACCCCAGAGCCTACTCTTTTGACACTTATGCTGACTTGGAAAGCAACAAGTGATACAACGGACTGAGGTTAAGCATGTTGCATAAACAGTAAGAGGAAAGGGGAAACTGCTGGCCTGGGAGCAGTCAGGGAGGGCTTCCTGGAGGAGTACTTAGCATAAACTGAGCAGCCTACCAGAAGCAAAGTTCTGAAGAATCTACAGGACTTGGATAGCCCATGAAGAGGATGGTGGAGGACAGGATGCTTCAGGCAGGAGAAACAGTTTGGGCAAAGAGCAGGCAGAGGAAAGAGAGAGAGGCCCCTGGAGGGATATGGAAAAGTGTGGTCCCAAACCTCACAAGCCCAGAAGCTGTCTAGACAGGGGATGACACATGCACATCTGTTAAACTTTACACTCCCCTGGGTCTCCCCTTCTTCCTGGCTACAGGCTTTCTCCAGCCTTCTCTCCTCCTCTTTGGGGCCGTCAAAGAAAGGACAGAAGCTCCTGTAACCTATGGGCCACAGCTTCTCCCTGTCTCCCCTACCTAGGTCCAGGCCATCTTGTGGCTCTCCTTGCCTGTTCTTGGACTTCCAAATGGAGGCAGAGAACCAAGCCGGCTCTCAAGAACAGGGCAGGCGACAATAGAAGGGTCATTCAGAGGGAGGAGGGAAAGATCAGGTTTCAAGACAAAGGCTCAGGATCTGGAAAGGAAATTAGGGCATAAAGATTGTAGGGCAAAAATGCAGGGCTTAGGAACCCAGTTACCTGCCTAACTATTGATGTAACAAGAAATTCCTGAAGGCTCGTGTGTGCCAGGCACAGTTCTTGGCACTGTGGATAAAGCAGTGAAAAGAAAACTCCCTGCCCTTCTGGAAGTGATATTCTAAGTCAACATAGGAAAAGCTGGAGCTGAAAGACTCCAGCTACATGTGAGAACGATCAGAAAAGAGGACTGGAAATAATGGCAAACCACAGGCAAGCTGTGAGAACAGAGTGGCCATGGATTAAAGTTAGAGCACAAAGGAAATTTAAAAACAATATATTCAAGTCTTAGGAGACTGAGAACCAAAATGTTTTGTATGTCAAGTGGGTAGATGTTTGACAGGCCATATAATTCACACCCTCAAATACCTGAGCATCTGCCACTTGCCTTGTACTGTTTCATGATCAGTAAAAAAAAAAAAAAAAAAAAAAAAAAAGAACAGACAAAACTCTTGATTCTCACAGAGCTGACAAACAGAGTGGACAGAGGTACGCAAACAACCTGATACTTACTTGGGGGAAAATGCAGCAGGGAACATGCTGAGTAGGACAGGGGTAGGATCTAGAGCTAGCCTGCCTGGGTTTGGATCTCAGCTCCACCACTTACTAAAGGTTGGGCAAGTAAGTATCCGAACCTCGTCTTCTCAGTGACTTCATCTGGAAAATGAGGACACCTACAGCACTTGCCTACAGAGTGGATGGTTTAACATGCACGGAGCCTTTCAACAGGTCTGTATGCAGCAAGTGCCCAATAAATGCTGGCTTGTGTTCTCTGCTAGGTTTGGGCCACCCAGGATTATCTCACCTCCTTTCTATAACAGCTCCCAATTTTCTTGGGGATCTGAGGCCGGGTGTGGTGGCTTACGCCTGTAATCCCAGCACTTTGGGAGGCCAAGGCAGGTGGATCACTTGAGGTCTGGAGTTTGAGATCAGCATAGCCAACATGGTGAAACCCCGTCTCTACTAAAAATACAAAAATTAGGCTGGGCGCAGCGGCTCACACCTGTAATCCCAGCACTTTGGAAGGCCGTGGAGGGTGGATCATGAGGTCAGGAGATCGAGACCATCCTGGCTAATGTGGTGAAACCCCATCTCTACTAAAAATACAAAATTAGCCGGGCGTGGTGGCACATGCCTGTAGTCCTATCTACTTAGGAGGCTGAGGCAGGAGAACGGCGTGAACCCGGGAGGTGGAGCTTGCAGTGAGCCAAGATTGCGCTACTGCACTCCAGCCTAGGCGACAGCGCAAGACCGTGTCTCAAAAAAAACCAAAAATTAGCCAGGTGTGGTGACATGTGCCTGTAATCTCAGTTACTCGGGAGGCCGAGGCAGGAGAATTGAGCTGAGATCACGCCACTGCACTCCAGCCTAGGCGACAGAGCAAGACTCTGTCTCAAAAAAAAAAAACAATTGGGGGATCCTTTTCTCCCCACCCTTGGTCCACAAAGTTCAAATTAGGCTCCAGTTCTGGAGCTACAATGCTAGATCGTGGGATCCTAGACCTGGGCCAATCAGAGCCTCCCCACCCCTTGCCTCAGTGACGGGCCAGAGTAATCCAGGCCCTTTGGCCTGACTGGTCAGGAAGAGGCATCCAGTCTTTACAACTGGCCAACTCACTCCATGTGGTTCCAATGTGAGGACCAAGGAAGACAGCGACGCCACTTTGTCTTGAGTGGGGTTGGGAATGAAGCCAGCACACTGAACACAGCAGTGCTGTGAAAGGCACCATACTTGGGACTTAACAGCACTGGACACCTGGATCCAGCCCAGCCTGAAAGAGGAAGATTTGGGTTGGGTTCTTTGTTTCAGGCCCAATAAATTCCTCTTTCTCTTTAACTAGTTTCTGTTTTCTTTGTAGGTCAGTTTCCCCATACTTTGACTCTTCCAAGATCAGGACTGAAATTCCTTTTTTTCAATTAGGTCATTCCTAGTTGCTCTGTCACTTGCAACCAAATGAACCCAAATAGGGGGGCGGGCTGGAGGCAAAGGGCTGACTCAAGTGGCTTCCGGGCCACCTTGTGCCTGTGTGAACAGAGGCCTCAGGGCATGGCCTGCCAGCCCACGCTAGGCCTTCTGGGCCTGTGCCCAACTCTCTGCCTCATTGAGGGCCAACTCGCCCATCCTTCTTTGACAACTGATAAGAGAAGGTAGTGCGGAAAAGCGGAAGGAACGTGGGTGTGGGAATCACAAATTCTGGACCTGACTCGGCCACCCTGGCTGTGATTTGAGCCTTCCCTGGACCTCTGTCCCTGAAGCAGGCCCTGCTCTGTCACTCCCACCCCCAGTCCCAGCACTGCTCTCTTCAGAGCACTTATAACTTGTGATTCCTCTATTTACTCTCTGGCCTGAGTTTGTGGGTTTTTTTTTTTTTGAGATGGAGTTTCACTCTGTCGCCCAGGCTGGAGTGCAGTAGCGTGATCTCGGCTCACTGCAACCTCCGCCTCCTGGGTTCAAGTGATTCTCCTGCCTCCGCCTCCTGAGTAGCTGGAACTACAGGCACCCACCACCACGCCTGGCTAATTTTTTTGTATTTTTAGTAGAGACGGGGTTTCACTGTGTTAGCCAGAATGGTCTCGATCTCCTGACCTCGTGACCCACCTGCCTCGGCCTTCCAAAGTGCTGGGATTACAGGCGTAAGCCACCGTGCCCAGCCACGCCTGCCTAATTTTTGTATTTTTTTTTTTTTTTTTTTTTTTTTTAGTAGAGACAGGGTTTCACCATGTTGGCCAGGCTGGTCTCGAACTCCTGACCTTAAGTGATCTACCCATCTTGGCCTCCCAATGTGCTGGGATTACAGGCGTGAACCACTGCACCTGGCCTGGGTTTTTATTTTGTAGAGGATCATCCCTCCACCAGAAGCTCGCATGGGCAGAGGCTGTCTCTTGGTTGCCTGACGCCACAGCCCCAGCTCCTGGCAGAGCCGAAGTACTAATTCTTCCAGATAGGCAACCAAGATTTCCTGAGCACCTACTATGCTCCCGGCCCTATTCTTCAGTGCTGGGAATCAGGAAAAACAATCCTTCATGGATCAGACACCAAAATAAATTACACAGCACGTGTGGCAACGTGTCCCAAGGAAATCAAGTCCTAAGGAGGGAGGCTGGAGTGCTAGGGAGTGAGGGGGTAACTTTAAATAGGGTGGGCAGCAAAGGCCTGAGAGATGACAATTGGGTGGATCCCTGCAGGAGGGGAGGGAACATACCTTCTGGATATTTAGGGAAAGAGCATCCTGGGCACAGGGAACAGAAAGCGCGACTGTCCTGAGGTAGGAAGATGCCTGAGGGAAGGCCGGAAAGGGGGCAAGCATGGCGGCGCCGAGCTGAGTGAAGGGGGCTGGGGGGTTCTAGCTTGCAGGTGATGTGATCTGGTGTAGTTTTTCTGTTTTTTTTGTTTGTTTGTTTTTTTTGAGACAGAGTCCTGCTCTGTCACCCAGGCTGGAGTGCAGTGGCACGAACATAGCTCATTGAAACCTCCATTTCCCAGGCTCAGGCAGTCTTCCCACCTCAGCCTCCCAAGCAGCTGGGACTGCAGGTGAGGACAACCATGTCCGATTACTTTTTAAATTTTTGGTAGAGATGAGGTCTCGCCATGTTGCCCAGGCTGGTGTTGAACTCCTGGACTCAAACAATCCTCTCACCTCAGCCTCCTAAAGAGCTGGGATTATAAGCATGAGCCACCATGCCCAGCCCTGATGTAGGTTTTAACAGAATCCTTCTGACTATGTGAAGGGAACAGACTGCAGGGCATGAGGGTAGGCATAGGGAGGCCACCGAGATGACTAAGTGGGAGCAAGGAAGGGGCAAGAGGTGGATGGTTTCTGAATATTGTTCAGTGAATGAATGAATAACTGCACGGTGGAAAGACTGGAATTGGCTGAATGCTCCAGTTACTAATACTGTGTAACAATTTACCGCAAAACTTAGTGGTGAATTAAAATCTTTCTTTTATTCTCAGAGGCTCCTGATTAGGAACTTGCACAGGACATGGCAGGAAGGGCTGGTCTCTGCTTTGTAACATCTGAGGCCACCACTGAGAAGGCTCAGCAGGGCCTTGGCTTGTCTGGCAGTTGTTGCTGGCAGTCGGTTGGGAGCTTGGGAGGGGCTGCGGAGTGGGCACCTCCATGTGGCCTCAGTGTGGCTTGGGCTTCCTCACAGCATGGCAGCCTTGCAGTGGGGTCTGATTTCTTACACAACAGTGAGGGTCCCAGTGATCCAGGGGGAGCTGCCTCATCTTTTCTGCTGTCCCATGGTGTTCCTTCCACCAGGGCTACACACGTCTGGCCAGACTCAAGGGGAGGGGACACAGACCCACCTCTCGACAGAGGAGCATCAAGGTCCTACCATGGATGAGCCTGCAGGGTACTGTGTGGCCATCCTGGAAAACAGTTGGTCCTGCTGGGTCACAGAGGCTGGCCAGGCCTGGGGCAGCCACGTGGGCCTCCCCTGCAGTACATCGTCCCTCTTAGGAAGTGAAACCTGATCTGATCCCTGGCTGTCAGGGTTGGGCGTTTGTGCTCACGCCCATTTCAAAGAATCCCTGAGCCTCGGAAAGTCCTGGGTGGGCACTCTTCCTTCTCACATGACCCAAGTGGGTTAAAGCCACGATGTCAGGTCCAGGGGGTTCTGAGCAGGGCAGAAGGGTGAACTGAAGGGCTAGTACTGGGACCTAGAGTCACAGTAACAACCTCTCCTCCTTATTCTAGATAACACATCTGCTCAGTTCTATGTACGCTGGAAACATTGATTTCTTCCCATTTTTTAACCACCCCCAGCTTATTTTTAAGTAGAAAGGAAGCCACCTAACAAACCCAGAAAACCCCACAGAAGAATAAGACCTTATTTGGGGAAAAGGCCCCAAACTCCCCCAGCTCTTCCCTTCTGCAGAGGCGAGAAATTTTCCAACTCAGGCTCTGCCCTTGAGCCCTGTGCTCAAAGCCGCCATCAACATAGAGGTTGCCCTGGAGTCCAGGAGGGAAGGCTGCTGTCCCTGGGAGCCCCTCTCATCAGGCAGGTATTGGCTTGTCAGTGGCAGGATGGGGCGGGGGCTGGGGGGGGGGGGGGCGGCGGTGATGATGACGCTCTGCAGGCTTCAAATGGGGGTGCTGGGCCAGGGCTCCAGGGCCAGGCTGGGAAGGATGCTAATCATGCCTGGCTGGGCAGGAGACCTGGAAACATCTCCCAACCTGCCGGAACTCCACCTGGGATAACACAGCTTCTCCACCTGGGCCAGAATCAACTGCTGCTAGAGTTTTTTTACAGGCAGCTCCCCAGGAAGTTTCTGGTAAGATGGCAGCTTCCAGGGCAGGGGCTCCTGATTTTGAGGCAAATGGTACAGCCTGATCTGCTCCGAAAGGGACGACAGGGCTGATCGTTACCCTCTGTGCTCCATCCCATATGACAGGGTCTCAGAATAAATGAATTTTAAAAAGTCTGGTCTAAGTAGGATACCCAAATCTGGGCCTAAATTCATTCATTCATTCATTCCCTTATTTCAGTAAATTTATTTAGAAAGAAAAGTCTATCTTGGAGGAACCAGCACCCATTGCCATAAACCTGGGTCTCTCAACCTTGGCATTACTGCCACGTGGGCAGGATCATTCTTTGATGGGGGACTGTGCTGTGTATCACAGGGTGTTCAGCAGCGTTCCTGGCCTCTGTCCATTAGATGCAAGTAGCACCTACCCCAGTTGTGACAATCAAAAATATCTCCAGACACTGCCAAATGTCCCTCCCCCGAGGGGGCAAAACTGCCCCTAGGTGAGAAGCCCTGCCATACTTAGATGGCAACAGTATAAAGGCAATGACATTGTGGTTACATTCTTGCTTGCCAAGGCCTCTGCAGTTCCCCTTACATTGGGAGTAGGTCTCCTTGAAGACTATGAAGGAGGAGTTCATGCGATTCCCTCCTTGATGACCCAGAGGCTTGGAGGAGAGCAGAAAAGGAAAAGTTGAAAGTTTTCACTTTGGAAATGGCGTTTCCAATGTAGTCCAGGCCCCACCCGTCTCTTATCCTGAATCTAGGCCACTTCACTCACTCAGGTCTCCTGCCCGACCCTCCTCCCGCCATGACCTGCTTATGTTGAGATCAACACCATTTACGCCCTGTGCGGGGGCTGCTAAGATGAAGACTACACCTTGATCCAGTCAACGGGACCTGGTTGGTGGAGGCCAGCTGTCTGGCACAAGACTTTGCATTGCAAGAAGTCTGGATGTTGTCTGGTGACCTTTGGAGAGAGATATCTGTCTGCAGTGGCCTTTGTCTAAAGCAGGGACAAATATGCAAATGTGTCCAAGGGTCAGGCAGGAGACCTGAGTGAGTGAAGTGGCCTAGATTTAGGATAAGAGACAGGGTGGTGCCTGGACTACACTGGAAACGCCATTTCCAAAGTAAAAACTTTCAACCTATTTTAAGCACTGAGTGGGCTCCATAAAGCCCCGCTGAAGCTTGGCCTGGGAGCTATGTGCAACTCTTCCAAGCTATCCAATCCTTCCTGAGCACCTACTATGTGCCACATGCTAAGAAACAGCAGTGGCCATAAGGCAGGCCAGGCCTCTGTCCTCACGGAGCTGTGACACCTTGGTGGAGGAGAAAATGAATGAATGAAGACGAATTTCAGATTGTCTTAAGAGCTTTGGAGGAAGTTGTCAGGTGATAGGATGGACAGTAAATTGGGAAAGGCCTTTCTGGCATGAGGAGGTGGCATAAGGAAGTGGCATCTGAGCTGAGAGCAGAGGTAGGCGAGAAGCCAGTTGTGGGCAAAATGCTTTCTATGCAACGGAGGAAGTAAGTGCAAAGGCCCTGGGGTGGGAATGTGCAGAATGAAACCAACATGGTACAGCGGAGCACAGCAGTGTGGCCCACAGGAGGCTGGACACCCCTTTGCCCCAGCCCATGCCTTCTGGGCAGGCCACACCCACTGTCCTTTCTGGCTGTTTAGAGGAAGTAGAAATCAGATACAGAAATTCCCACCTCTGTTCTTTGTTCCTTTGTTTCAGCTGTGGACAAAAGCTTCCCTGGCAGGGAGTTACAAAGTTATTTCTGCAAAAGGCCTTTGGCCAAAAGCAATAAAGTCCGACTTGAACACAGTCATTATTCACGCCTAATTGTGGGCTGGTTCTCAGTGTAGACTGCCACAGTGAGGGCTGACAATTCCACCTTTTTAACCCCCTCCCCCTTTTCAGCCCCACATTTTCTTAGCCCTGCTTACCCCCACAGAACATGTATTTATGTTTCCAGAGACTGTCGTTTCCTTCGAGAAGAATATAAAAGGAATAAAAGGTATTTTGAAGGCTTGGTATTAATAATCCAATTACTTCTTTCCTTTTCACCCAATCCACAGGCGAGCGTGCCGTCCGCAGCCGGCTTGCCCCTGCTATTAGCAGATGAGCTGTTCATTAGCTCACCTTGGAAACAGCCCGACGCTTACAATTATTTCAGAAGCCAGGGTAAGGAGTCAGAAGCAACTTTTACCAAATCACCCGCTACATTTGGAGATGCGAGTGGAGTGCCTTTGGAACGACAGGTCAGCTTCCCAACGTGGTGTGCTGTGCAATCTAATTAGCAGCCGGAAATAGACCGGCAAGTGGGAGGAAAGCCCCGGTCAGAGGCTCTGCGAGCTGGGATGAGTCTGGATCAGTTTTTCCTACTAGCAGCCTCCCCTGCCGCGGGGACTCACTGGGTGTCACCAGGCGTGGGGGTGGAAGGCGGTCTCACTGGCGAGGCGGGGTCTGGGAGGAGGGACTGCAGGCATTGAGCCCAGGTCCCTCATTACCACGCATGCTCTCCTTTCAGGAGCCAGAAGCAAACTGCCCCCATCTTCTGGAGAGGGAAATCGAGGCATGGCAGGGGTTCTAGGAGTTGACTTTGCCCCATAAAGTGGAGAGAAGCTTCCAGACCCCCAGCAGCACCTGGGCTATGGGGCCCCGGAGCTGGAGAAGCTGCCACACAGGTTTGGGCATTCCACTTACACTGGACTTTCAAAGTCCATTCATTCGTTTTAAAATGTTCATTGCTCTGCCAGGGGTGGAGTCACCTATGCAGGGGCGGTGCAGAGATTTCTAACTATTTTTGTCCATCTGGTCCCCTTCTTTTGACAGCACCCCAGCTTCCTTTTGAGGACTCCCTCCCCTCTGCCAAGATGCCCCCATCCTCTCTGCCAAGGGGTGATCATGTGACCAAGGCCAATTAGACTTTCTCACCATGTCCCCAACTGTCAAATAAAGTGTCAAGGGCAGAAAGAAAAAGCAAGGGTGCATTTGTCACATTGGGATGGAAACCCTCCTTCAGGAGGCTGCTAGTAACTCCTGTGCCAAGGTCCCCAGAATTTCCTCAGTTCCTGTCCTGTCCTGTCCTGAGCCCCCCAGTAAACCCTGTTCCAGCTTGAGGTAGTAAGTGTTGGGCTCTGCTACTTGCAGTCTGTGATGAATGGGTACTTTGGTGGACTCCAAAAAGCCACACTGCCTGGTATTCAAACCCTTGTGTGGGCCCTACCTCATGAAACCGGGCTGGCTTTGTGACCTGTTTTGACCAAGAGAAGGTGGCAGAAGTGATGCTGTGCCAGTTTTGTGGTTAAGCCTTAAGAGGCCCTGGCAGCTTTCATTTTTGCACTCTTCCGGGCTACCCTGAACCTGCCATACTGCGAGGAAGCCCAAGTAGCCATAAGGCAGAGCCCACATGGAGAATAACTGAGCTCCCATCTGGTGACCAGCAAGAGCTCCCAGCCATTTGAATGGGGTTGTTTTAGATCTGCCAGCTGATATCACATGAAGCTGAAGAACCACCTGGTCAACCCACAGAATCGTCCAAAATAAAATGTTGTTACCTTAAACCACTGAGTTTGGAGTGGTTTGTTATACAGCAGAAACACAACCCAAGAATCCTCAGTGACACTGATCAGAGCCCATTCCCCCAACAGAAATGTCACAAATGACTATGAGGTTAAGACTTTCAGCCTCCTCGGCTAATGAACACTTGGAGGAGAACATCATTCATTCATTCCTTTAATCATTCATTCAAACAGCCAGTAAGCCTAGCACGGATGGTACAAAGATGAACAAGCTTCAGGACCTCCTGTTCTAGTGAGGGCATCACACACAGTGCCTCAGTTTCCTTACTGATAAAGTGAAGATGATATTAGTCCCTGCTTCAAAGGCTTGCTGTGATGATGAAATGCTGGGCAAAAAGTAATCAACAGATATTAGACATTATTATTACTACACACTTGCAATGTACAATGTAAGTGTCTAGGGACACTTACAATGTCCCTGGAAGTGTAACCGTTTGGTACAAACTGTCACAACGGGAGACAAACTCAAATGCCTACGTGGGCCAGGCAGGTAATGTAAATGGGTGAAGTGGACCCGTAAGAAAACTCCACACCCCACTTCCTCTCCAGCTCTCATCTGGCCACTTTTGGTAGAGATAGAACAGAGAAATATTGCTCCACAATGAGAAAAACAGGAGGGAAAGTGCAATGAAAAAAGTCAAATGAATTGGTTCACAATCTCAGGCTATAGGGAATGGTGGGGACCACATCTCCCCATTTTTCAGGAGAAGCTAAAAATCCAGATTTTTAAAATGTGAAATCTCGTTGTTACAAATCTGACAACTTTTTAAAAGGTTCAAACAAAACATTTCTGTGAGCTGAACACAGCCCCTGGTTAGGCAGCCTGTGATGTCCTATTCTACCAGCATGGCAGTGCAAGGAGACTTCGTTGTGTCTCTTTCTTCCTTTGTAAAACGGGGTTGGAAGATCCCCACGTCGCTGAGTTATTACACATTCACAGGAGTGAGCACTTAAACCACCACCAGCCTGTAGAAAGTGCTCGGTAAATGTGAGCTTTCAGGAGGGTAGGTTGGAGAGCGGAGGTTAAAGAGGCTGGTCTCCTGGGCTGTGACAGCTGTTCTTTCAGGAAGGGAGTTGTCTTTTCAAGGGCACACGCAGAAATATTCAACCCAAGAGCCCTCATTAGAATGTCACACCACTGACCTGGAAGACTAGCTTGGCCCAAGAGTCATCAGAAGTGGGGGGTTCCACCAGCCCTTCTGCAAGGCCATGAGGTCCCTGCCGTGGCATAAAGGGGACAATCCTTCCTCTGCAAGCAATGCTAGCAAAAAACCCCAGCTCTGGCACTGGGGAGCAAGTGTGTATGAAACCAATCCTCCCAGCCACCTGCTTAGCTTTTTGCGAAGGACTAACAGGTTTTGACATCGTTGCCCTGAACAGTCACCTTCGAGCAAACACGCGAGCCAGATCTGCCTGTAGCTCTCTAAGCCTCTTTCTTTTCTTGCTTCCTTCATTCAAAAAAATATTTATTGAGTATCCAAAGAGTGCCACCCTGGTTCTCAGTGCCGAGGATACAGCGATGAACAAGACAACGTCCCTACAAGCACAGAGCTTGCTTTTTAGTGAGGGGAGAGAGGACAAAGGGCAAATAAGCAAACCAGGCTACTTCCAGAGAGTGATAAGTGTTATAAACATAAAACAGGTTGTCCTTCCAGCATTCTAGGGAGGTGACATTTCAGCTGAGACCTGAAGGATGGGAAGGAGCCAGGCCCTTTCCCAGTGTTTGATTTAGAGGTGAGTGCAAAACCCAACCCTGGACCAATGAAACAGAAAGCAAAGTCTGCTAGGGTGGGAGTGTTCTAGCAAGGATTTTACTCTCTGATTAAAAGAGAGACAGCAAGAAGTCCTGTCCTATAGTCCCACTTTGCAGGGAGATGCGACGTCTGGAGCTGTGGCAGCCATATTGAGACTATGAGGCAATAAGCCCAAAGACATGATGAGGACAGAAGAACAGGGGCTTGAAAGATCCTGGGACCTTGGATGACACTGTTGTACTGAAAAACCAGCCCCTGGATTCCCGCTTTGGACTTGGTGTTACGTGAGAATTAAATGTTTCTATTGCATCAGCCACTGTCAGTCAGAAATGTGATTCCTCATAAGGAAACCATTTCAATTCACATTCAAATGATCAGGACTCTAAGCTACTAAGAATTATAGTAGGCTTTCCTGGTCTCTGAAATATCCAGATAAGTGGCCTGCAGTCAGAAGTCTATGGATAGTATCTGTCTCCAGGGCAGACCAGAAATGTGGCTTTCAGATGGTCTGATTTTCACCAAGCAGGAACATCTCCAGGGCTTCTGTGAGCTAACAGTTTTTTCAATCTCTTTTCAAAAAGTTCCAGGC
Source organism: Hylobates moloch (assembly GCF_009828535.3). Classification (NCBI taxonomy): domain Eukaryota; kingdom Metazoa; phylum Chordata; class Mammalia; order Primates; family Hylobatidae; genus Hylobates; species Hylobates moloch. Next base: position 12,997,648 of record NW_026652296.1, on the reverse strand, counting down.
CAGGCAGGGTGGCTCATGCCTGTAATCCCAGCACTTTTGGAGGGTCGCTTGAGCCCAGGAGTTTGAGACCAGCTTGGGCAACATAGCAAGATCTCATCTCTACCAAAAATAAATAAATAAATAAATAAAAAATTAGCTGGGTGTGGTGGCCTGTAGTCCCATCTACTTGGGAGGCTGAGGTGGGAGAATCACTTGAGCTTGGGAGGTTGAGGTTGTAGTGAACTGAGACTGCGCCACTGCACTCTAGCCTGGGTGACAGTGCAAGACCGTCTCAAAAACAAAAAAGCTCCTCTTCTCTGGCTACTGAGGTGGGTTAAGTCACCCGCTGGGGTCCTGACCGTGAGCCAATAAGAAAAGCTATTGGCCACATTCTTCCCCTAACACATCTGGCTTCCACATGGCCAAACACATCTTTGGTACTATTTGTGGTCCCTGGGGATGGCCCTGTCCACCAACTTACACACACAAGACCTGGCCATAACAACTCTTGAGTTTGGGATAGAATTTATCTAAGATTCAAACTGGGCCCAGGTGTGCAGAGCAGTGGGCCAGGCCTTTTATAAGATGACGCTCCATGGCAGAGGTCAGGGCCACTGGGCAACGTGTGCTTTGGAATCACATTAAGAGAACGTGGGGAATTCAAAACGTTCTGGTTAGAGAGAATTCCAAGAAGCCCTGGTCTGGGCTGGAGGAGAAGCTCTGAAGGCCATGCCAACAGCTGTTCCACCCAGAAGGCATCGTGCTGCCTACAAGGCCCGAGATCCCACATGACCTTAAACAATTTCCCAAGGGCATCTGTGGCAGAGCAATGAATATTTAGCTCTGTCTGTTAATCACTGAGAAACCAGGTGATGGAGAAGGAGAAGCTCAGCCCGAGCCTTCAGGAACTTCTTGGAAACGTCAGAGAGGTGAGCATGTGGGATGTGCTAAAAATATTCATCCAATAGATTCATGACACACATTAGGGGGAGGTTGGGGGGAGAAAACCACACTAGAAAACAAAACACATTCTCTCTGGATGATCACGTCCAGTCCCACAGCTTAAAATAACATCGATGTGCTCATAACTCCCAAACTTAGGTTGCCAGCCCCGACCGGCTGCAGACATCCACATTCACCACCCACTGAGCTTTCAGACATCCAGGTGGGGTTCGTCTCAAACCCAACATTTCCACATCGGAATTCCAGATCACTCCTCCTCCCCAAAACCTTCTCTCCTATCTTCCCTATTTAGCAATCACCATGCACCAGGCTCCCTAGTCACCTTTGACTCCTTGGCAGGACACACCATGAATATTTGGGCTGAATCATTTTTCATTGTGGGGTCATCCTGTACATTGCAGGTTTAGCAGCATCCCTGGCCTCTACCCTCTAGAGGCAGCAGCAACCCTTCCCCAGTTGGGACAACCTATACTGTCTCCGGATAGTGCTAAATGTTTCCTGGGTGTCAAAATCACCCTCAGCTGAGAATCAAAGCCCTTTCCCTCACTCTGTAATCCAATTCACTAGGAAGTCCTGTGGGCCCTACCTCCAAAATACATCTCCAATCCCCATTTCACTCCAACTCCATCGATACCACCATGGTCCAAGCCACTCTCGGGCCCTCCCAGTTGCCTACCAGTCCCGGTGACCCCACTTCCATCTGCACAGCATGCCTCTCACAGGGGCCAGCAGGATCTTTTCGAAACACAAATCATATCATTCTCTGACTTAAAACCCTCCAATGGTTCTCCATTTTATTTTTTTATTTCTTTCTTTTTGAGATGGAGTCTTGCTCTGTCACTCAGGCTAGAGTACAATGGCACAATCTCAGCTCACCGCAACCTCCACCTCCTGGGTTCAAACAATTCTCCCGCTGCAGCCTCCCGAGTAGCTGGGATTATAGGTGCGCGCCACCATGCCTGGCTAATTTTTGTATTTTTAGTAGAGATGGGGTTTCACCATGTTGGCCAGGCTAGTCTTGAACTCTTGACTTCAGGTGATCCACCTGCCTTGGCCTCCCAAAGTGTTGCGATTACAGGCATGAGCCACCGTGTCCAGAGAGTTGTCCATTTTATTTAAAATAAAGTCTAAAATTTCTTAGCATGGCCTGTATTTCTCATCTCTGACGTGCCCTCCCCCACTTACTCCTGACCCTCCACCCCACTTGACTTTTTTTTTTTTTTTTTTTCTCTTTTTTGAGACAGAGTCTCACTCTGTTGCCCAGGCTGGAATGCAGAAGTGTGATCCCGGCTCACTGCAACCTCTGCCTCCCGGGTTCAAGTGATTCTGCTGTCTCAGCCTCCCAAGTAGCTGGGACTACAGGCACGTGCCAGCACGCCTGGCTAATTTTTGTATTTTTAGCAGAGATGGTGTTTCACCATGTTGGTCAGGCTGGTCTTGAACTCCTGACCTCCAGTGATCCACCTGCCTCAGCCTCCCAAAGCGCTGAGATTTCAGGTGTGAGCCACCGTGCCCGGCCTACCCCACTTGACTTCTATTTGTGTTTGGAGCAAGTGTCTTGGACAGGCCCCTCCCACCGCCTCTGGGCCTTTGCACTAGCTGTTCCTTCTACCTGGCATGCTCTTCCCCCAGATCTTTCCAAGGCGGACTCCTTCCTAAAATCTAGGTCACAGTTCAAAGGTCGCATCCTCACAGAGGCCTCCCCTGACAGCCTGCCTAGAGTTGCCTCCCACCCCATCACATCATGCAGTCATTTTTCTTTTAATTTTTTTTTTTGAGACTGAGTCTCGCTTTGTTGTCTAGGCTGGCGTGCAGTAGTGTGATCTCAGCTCACTGCAACCTCTGACTCCTGGGTTCAAGCGATTCTGGTGCCTCAGCCTCCTGTGTAGCCAGAATTACAGGCATGACATCACACCTGGCTAATTTTTGTATTTTTAGTAGAGACAGGGCTTTGCCATGTTGGCCAGGCTGGTCTCGAACTCCTGACCTCAAGGGATCCTCCCACCTCGGCCTCTCAAAGTGCTGGGATTATAGGCATGAGCCAGCACGCCAGGCCTAGAGCATTTTCCCTGCCTTCTGACAGCCCCTGCATTAGGCAGGAAGACAAAGGGGCTCACGCTCCAGAGCCCTCTTCCCCAAAGCCTCCTGCTGATATAGAATATACACATGACACACCGGTCATGCCCCCCAGCATCCAGGACCCTCCCTAGAAGTTTGATTCAACAGGATCTGGTCTTTGCCTTTTCACACAAATACTGCCAGATGATTCTCATGGTGGGAGGTTAGACAAACACTGCCCCTGGCCCCCCAAAAGCACAGGATCAAGGCCAGGCCCCATCCTTCAGACAGTAAGGCAGAAAAGTCAGGCCTTTGATGCCTGCTGGCCCTGGTGGAAGGGAGAGACATTGCCCAGGCAGCGTGTTTCCCCAGTCTCCACCTTAGCCAAAATGAAGTTGGGTCCATCTGGCCAGCACTGCTCACATTAGTGGCCCATCATCGCAGGCATTGGCCATTTGCCTCTCCAGCAACTGGGCTTCCCTTTCACTGGGGACTCCCCATGCTGTTTTCTTCCAGGCTTTGGGGTCTCAGCAGTCAGCCTCCATCCAGCTCCAGGGAGAGGCCTGTGAGTCTGGCTTAAGCCAATTGTTGGCAACTCATTTCCTTAGCCAGTGACTGGTTTGGACAAAAAACAATCCAATCAGAGGGAACCATGGGGCTCGGGTGTGCACTGCCAGATCAGAGGCTTGTTCTTTCCTTTTGGGCTTAAACCAGAGGGGATGAGACCCCTCTGCTCCATGACATCTGTCCTGACACCTAAGTTATGATAACAGTCAATGCTTACTGAAGGCTCACCTGGGTCAGATGCCCTGCTAAGCACTTGACATTGATCATCTCATTTCATGCTTACCGTAAGCAGGAGACAGGTGCTATGATCATCATCATTTGTTGGATGCGAACATCAAGGCACAGAAAGGTTAAGTAGCATGCCCTAGATCCCACTGCTAGGCAGGGAGCCAGGCAGTCTGGCTCTCCTAGCCATGGTGCCCACAGCTGCCAGGGACTGCCCGGCCCAGAGCTGGAGAGAGACATCAGCCTCATGGAAGGCAGAGGAGCGGTGGGTGGATAGGAATGGATTCTCATTACAAACTCTGAGCTGCGGGTCCAGCTGTGTCTGAAGCCAGAGTTAGTCACCTTAAGACTTTTGGTTATGAAAACCAGTAAGTCCACTTCTTTTCTCCTTAAGCTGGCTTGAGTTTTTTTCTTCTCTTTTTCTGTTGCTTGCAAGAGAAAGGAACCTGATTACAGTTCTTCTAGGCAAGTACCCCTAACTGATGTTCCATTTGCAACTTGCACACAGCAGCTGCTCAGTAAACGCCAGCAGATACGGATGGACTGCTCTCCCTTCCGGTCCATTCACCGCTGGCTCTGTACCCTGACACCCAACTGTGGCCAGCCCAGCGCCTCTTCCCCTTTAGGCTCCAAGTGAGGCCTCGTTCCCTAGCAACCACCCCAATTAGGCAACCATGCCATTTATCAGGATGCCAATTAATTATAATGATCTTAATGCTCTCTCAATTAGACAGTGCCTTCAATCCGGCTGGGCCGGGGCTGTCTGTAGATCTCCACCAAGGCCCATTCCAAGGAGGCCCAGAGAAAGCAGGTCTCAGGGAGGGCCCTCTCACCTGCAGGTCAGCATTGAGAGGCCCCCATCTTCCACATCCGCCCAGGCCTGACACAGAACACCCTGGCACCACCCCCAGGGCCAGGCCAACGAGACTCCATCACCAACCACAGGAAGGTCTCACCTCTAGGAGAGCTTTTGCCCTCTGGCCACTGTGCTCTGAGTGGGCTGAAATCCTCACCTCGGTTCCCCTGGCTTTTCCATCAGCTGCATTTGATGTTTCCCTTTGCATTTTGACTGGGGGAGGGGACGGTGTGTCTGCTCACAAGCAGAAGAAAAAGCACCAGGCAGGCACATGTTTTCCTTGGGGCAAAAGACCTCAAATACAAACCCGGGACTCTCTGTCGGAACAGTGGGGGTTTATGGAAAGTTGAGAGCCTTCTACTTTGCAAAGTTTGACTGTCTGAAGGTGTTTTCTTCCCCTGCATATGTGTTTCTTCTACATCTGGGACAAAGGCCAAGGTCATGGAGGAGAGTCCAGTGGTTCCAAGTGGACCCCGGAGCTTGAGGGCCTCTTGAATCCCAGCTCTACCTGTGACCAGCTGTAGGCAAGTCACAATCCTCTCTGTGTCTCAGTTTCCTCGTCTTTAATATGGCAACAATGGCAGTACTTACCTCATAGGGTGTTTGTGTGGATTTAATGAGTGAGGTATAAGGGCTTAGATCAATGCCTCAGATCAGGCCCATACAAAACTACTTAAGTGTTATCAATTCTCTTAAGTCTGGACTAAACCTTTTAACTATGCGCTGGTCAGAAATGCTTATCTTTTTCTGTAGGACAGGGCTTCTGGACTCCTGCAGGACTAAAGTCTAAGATCAGATAACGGCCAAAGCTTGACAGAGTTGGGTGATATTCTGCCTGGTTAACCGGGCTGCCTTCTTGAGGCAGGCCCAAGCAGATAAACTAACCAGTGCCAGAAAAAGTGAGAAGGAAATCTCCCAAATCAGGTTCAAATCAGGTGTGAAACTGCATATCAACTGGGTTCTTTGGACAGCAGCTGAACTGGGGGACACGCGCGTTCACGCACACACACTGCTATACTGTCCTCCTCCAAGACCAGACTTTTACAATCAACTCATCATTCTACTCTCAAATTTGAAAATTTAACATGTTATTAGGGTTTCAGAAAAAGCCATAAATTCAAATAAAAAACCCAAGAAGTACACACAAAGCTCAAACCCCAAACCCACATTGACCCTCAGCTACAGCAGTGATGCCAACATCACGGCTTTTATGTACATAAATTTGGCTGGGAAAGGAAGAGGCCTTCATGTACAAAGGTCCAACATACCATCCGCCAAGCCCACCACCTTCGCCTTTCAAGCTGCTTATTAGAAGGCTAAATTACACACCCGACAGGCTGTCTGGATGAGTTTTCTCTTCTCTATGATGTGGGACAGACGAAGCTGGGGAGAACATCTCTTACAGGGAAGGGGCCTTCGTTCTGTCCTCCCTACCCCCTTCCTATACTTAACGATTGGCTCTAATTTAATTATAACCCTCTGGTGGTTCTGTAATGGGAGGCAGAGGCTCAGTCAAGAAATCACCTTCACTATTCACTACAAGCTGAAATCCGGAGAGCGCGCAGATCCAGGGGTGTCCTCCAGAGAAAGCCCGTCTCACCTGCTGTCTCCCCCTGACAACCTGCTCCAGCGCAGCCTCCCCGTCTCTGCCCCAAAAGTGGGGGTGGACCCTGTGGGAAACAGGCAGGGGACAGATGGAGGGGCGAGAGGGCGGGAGTCCCAACACGCACAGATGAGCAAATACCCAGATTGAAACGTAAGCTGAATGTAATTACTTGGTTAATTAAATATTGACTTTTAACTCAAAAAGTGATTAAAACAAGCTGCAGGAAGACTGTCCAGAAAGGGGGGCAGGGAATCAATCAAAGCTTTCAAGGGGGAGGAGGGGGAGGAGGAGGAGGGGGTCGTCACAAGCAGGTCTGGCTTGCTCTTCCTACTGTGTGCTGGGCCTACTGCGTGCAGGTGGGGAGTTGCGGACCGAGGCCAGTGTGCAAACTAGGACTGCAGGCTTCCCTTTCCATCTTCCACCCCGAGACGGCATCTCTCTACCCTGCTGCCCTCCCAGTGAACCGGCAGCTTCTGGCGCGCAGGAGCCAGATCCTGTTCAGCCGCGTTTCCTTGGAACAGAACGCGGTGCCTGGCACGAGGGGGTGCTCCAGAAATGCTTGTAGAACGAATGAACGAACTACTATAAGGAATGTTTGTTTGGAAAAGTGCACTCCTAGAATTCACCGCTAGACTTCTGAAATCCCGAGGAGCCGGGGAGGGGAGCATCTCTCCGCCCGGCGATGGAAACTGGTTCTGCCCTGGCCTGGGAGGAAGTCTGCCTTTTCGATCCTGTTTGTCCTTTCGGTGTCTGCGAGTTTCCAATCACTCTGAAGATCCGGCCCACTGCTTCCCCGAGTCCTGCCCGGACAAGCCCCACGTGGGCTGGCTTCTAGCTGGTCCCTTGGGTCTAAACCCTAAGGGTCAACAAGGCCATGCCCCTGCGGATGGCGGGCCCAGGCGCGCTCCTCCCCCGGGGCCGCCTGGGCTCGGTGCGGCGCGTCCGCGGGTCACGGGCGCGGCGGGAAGTCCTTGCCCGCCCGCCCGCCAGTGGGGTCAAACAGGTCATCCCCCTGCGGCCCGCCGGCGCCGGGGCCTCCCTCCCGCCCGCCGGGTCCCCCCTCCGCAAGCAGCGCTGGGGCCGGAGCCGGGCGGTCGGGACCGGCCCCGGCTCACCTGGGCGGCGCTCGCGGCCGGGCTCACGCCGGGGAAGGCTCCGGCCGCCGCGAGCCCCCGCCCGAGCCCAGCGTCCCCCAGCCACCCACCTGCCCCCCCCCGCCCCACTCACCAGCGCGCACGGCCCCGGAAGCCTCACCCGGAGCGGGGCGCCGCCGCCTCTGCCGCAGCCCGGCCGGGCCGCGGGGCGCAGGGGACTCCGCGCCGCCACCGCTGCTGCTGCCGCCGCCGCCGCCGCCGCCGCTGCATCCCCCGGCGAGCGCTGCTGCTCCTCCTCCTGCCTCCTCCCCGCCCCTCAGCGCCGCCGCCACCGCCCCCGGCCCCCGCCCCGCGCGCCGCCCCAGCCAAAGTCCGGCTCCGCGCCCCGCCGGGACCGCTCTTAAATCGCCCCAGCCCGGCCGGCCGTGCTGCCCCGCCAGCCCCTTGGCACGGCGCTACCGCCCCCCGCTCGCCTGCCCGCCGGCCTCCGCGCAGGGGAGGCGGGCTCGCTCCAGGGCGGGGAGCGTCGGGCCGGGAGCCGCGGACGGCGGGGGCCCGGGGCGCCGGGGGGCCCAGCCGCGGTGCCCTCCTCGAGCCCTCCGCGCCCTAGCGCTTTTTACCTCCGGCTCGGGGGACGCGCTGCCTGCGACCCAGCCCTGCCTGTCCCCGGCGCACGGCCCCGGCCCCGAAGTCCAGCTCCGGACGGGGCAGTGAACGCAGAGCTGGGGTCCTGGCGGCTCTCGGCCTCCCGATGCCTCCGGACCCAGCTGGCCGCGCTCCCGGCGCCGAGCGCGCACCCTCGCCGGGACACACAGACGCACACTCACCCGACACACTCTCGCTCCCGCTCGCCCTCGGCGGAGAGTTGAAACAGATGTGGGATTCGCCCAGGAGCTGGAAACGAGGGAGAGAAGCGAGCCAGAGCCGTGTGTGCGTGTGTGTGTGTAACACACAAACCAGGGGGCATCGCTAATAAATCAAATATCGTGATAAATTCAGGAGGGCCATCGATCAGGTCCACTTGGCTGGAAACGGCGTGAATCTGCCTCTTTTCCTCTTTCTTCTTCTCCTTTCTCGAAGCTGGAGGGAGCCAAGTGTTTCGCCGGGCGTGCGACAGCCCCGGCCGGGCGCTCCCCTCGTAATGACACGTTAATAAATGTTTTCTTTTATCTGCTTTCACAGGATTCGCCCCGGTCTGCAAACACTCGACTGCCTTTGCTGAAAGCCTCGCGCTCGCCTCCAACCACACACATTTGCCATTGGAGAGGCCGGCGCCGGCCGCGACCCGCAGCTCAATCGCAGGGCAAACCGAGCTGCCTGTGCGCGCCCCAGAGCTCCCCGAGAAATTAACTTGGGCTCAAGTGAAAATAGCAGCTGTTGCCCAGAAATGGCCCGGGAGTAGCAAAGAAAGGAGAAACCGGCTTCCTCCGAAAGGGGAGGAATTCGACTCAAGGGGGTGCTGTCTACCGTGGTTTCCGCTGTCCCTCGCGCCACAGAAGAGGCCGGAGGGGGACCGGCCTGACGCGGGTGGGCAAAGAGCGGGCAGAGAACCCACCAGCAGCTGCAGAAAACACAGCCGAGTTGCTTGCTAAGGGGAAACAGACGCCGCTGTGGGAAAGCACTTGTAAGCAGCAGTAACTTATTAAATCTTGTGACAATCTCACACAGTTACTATGCCCGTTTTACCATGGAAACCAAGAGAGGTTTAGTAACTGTTCGAAGAGCACACAATTATGGGTGCTGGAACCTGTGAAGCCAAGAAGCCTTAGCTCCAGGCTCATGCTCTTAAATCCTAGGAGGTTTTTACTTTTCAGCCTAGCATCTCCTTTCTCTGATGTGATCCTCCATGGTAGAGTTATCAGACTTAACAAATAAATACAGACATCCACGGGAAGGAACTTAGTACTAAAAAAATACTCATTTTTAAATCTGAAATTCAAATAGGATCTCCTGACTGGGTTTGGGGCTCTAGGCTCCTCCCCATAACCTGTTAGCCACCCCAATCAAGTTAGAGCCTAAATAAATGAGAAAAACGTTGAACGTGCTTTTCCAAGTCGGGTGCTGGCCCTACCTTTGGCATCACTGATAAGGCTGATCAGCTGCCACCTTCTTTGTCCTGGGACAGAATGTCAGGCTTCAGCATCATAGACCAAAAAATAATGGAGACCCCCCCCTCCTTCCGCCTCATCTCTGCAGAAGGACATATACATCATTTAGAATTTTCTAGTAGTGGCATTAGAAAGTAAAAAGAAACAGGTGAGGGCCGGGCACAGTGGCTCACGCCTGTAATCCCAGCACTTTGGAAGGCCGAGGTGGGTGGATCACTTGAGTTCAGGGGTTCCAGACCAGCATGGGCAACATGGTGAAACTCCATCTTTACAAGAAATACACAAATTAAGCTGGGCATAGTGGCATGTGCCTGTGGTCCCAGCTACTCGGGAGGCTCAAATAGGAGGATCACTTTGAGCCTGGGAGGTGAAGGCTGCCGTGAGCCATGACTGTTCCACTGTACCCCAGCCTGGGTGACAGAGTCAGACCCTGTCTGAAAAAAGGTGAAATTAATTTTAATATTAATAATATAGTTTACTTAACCTAGTATATCCAAAATCTATCTCTTCAACATGTAATCAATATAAAATTAATGAGATATTTTTACATTATTTTTTCTTAGTAAGTTTTGTAATCTGGTGTACATTCTAAACTTACAGCACATCTCAATTGGGACCAGCCACGTGTGGCTCAGGGGACAGTGCAACTCCAGCAGGTTCTGCAGTCAATGGCTGTTTCCACCGGGTCATTTCATGTAATCCTCCTGACAATCTTTCAAGCAAACTGATGCTCAGAGAGATAAAGGGTCTTGCCTATAGTCAAAAACTTGGCCAGTGGGATTTCAACCCTTTTGATGCTGTCCCTGGTTTGGGGACATGTACCCCACTGCAGAAGCAATTTTTTTACGGGGTCCTCAGAGCCCCTTGGTGGTGCCTCTGGGGCCTGGGGTGGAGGAGGGAGGCCCAGGAATGGGATCTGCCTCCCTCCTACTTTTTATGTTGGGTTCTGGAGAATATTTCAGGGGTGGTGAAATTTCCACGGCAAAAAAAAAGTTTAAAAAAAACCCACTGCATTACCACACTATGCCCTTCGGGCCTTGAGTTCCTGAACATGGCTCTCCCATACCCATATGGATCCTGCCCACAATGTTTCACTTCATCCTTCTCTGCTCATCAGGTAACCCCAGTCAGAGAGGGGACACTTACAATCCCTTCTTCTGGGGCTGTGGGCCTGGCGGACATGTGGCATTTGCTTATCTTTTTGGATATGTTGTTTCCATTGTTGCTGGACATTACCAAACATGGTAATGTCTATGTTGGCCCCTTATCCTTCCTTAAGTAGACGGGGACAGACCTTGTGTGTGCATGCATGTGTACCTGTGTGTCCGAGCATGTATGTGTGTGTGTTCATTGTAGGCAGGTGCTATGGGTCATGCGTTTTAGTCTGGACTTAGTGGCTCAGACACCCATGAGGTCAGAGGGTCTGCAAAGCTCCTCTGGCTATGTTTCTTCCCCATAATTCCCAGCAAACTCCCTGGTCTTCTGGGTTCAAGGCCTCAGCCTGTTTTCCAGGTCCTTCCGGGCTGGTGGGGACCGCAGGCCCTGTTCTGGAGCTCGGAACTCGGTGTCTGCCTGGGATACATGAGGGGCCCCGAGGGCTCACATGTCCCCCAGCCTGGGAAGTCGCTCAGCCAGGCCTGGGTGGGGCTCAGCAGAATCCTGGGCACCCCCACGGCCTCCTGATACTCCAGCCCCTGCCGCCTCCACCCACACGGAGACAGCCTTTCTCCTCCCACATCCCTCATCCCCCATGACATCTCTTGGTATGATCCTGACCATCCTAGCTGGACAATCAAGCTTTTCAAGCTCCTCACACCGCCCCATTCTCCCCAGCATTGTTGATTTAACCTCAGGGGGACCTTTCTCTTGACACCTCCGTGCCTCGTTTCTTCCCTCTGCAGATTCCTTGGCAGCCCTTTTGTACAGAACACCGGTCCGATTCTATCTCCCTTGCAAGGCCGGAGTTGCTGTTTTATTCCCTTGACTCATATGTAACAATAAAAAAAAAAACCATTCTTGCTATGTGTTTCTTTATCTCCATCAAGAGGTTGAAACTCAATCTGATTGTCCGAGCACTTCTGGCTGGATTTGGGTTGGAGTCGATGGGATTTTATGAGGGTTGTAAAAGTCAAGCTTTTAACGTGTCTCAAACAAATTGGCGTGTAAAGGAGAAACGTTAGAAGAAGGAACATGGCTGCAGACGGGAGACTTGGGAATGTGAGCCGTAGTACTGGGGCACAGGTGGCTTCAATAATGCACACAAGTTTGGCTGTAAGTTGCTTCTACAAGAGCAGAAGAGGCTGCAGAACCACTCTCAGGAGGTTGAGATCAAACTCCTCAGCTCCTGAGTGCAGACAGTTTTGCATGGGTTTTAAAATACAGATTCCAGGATCCTCCATAACGATATAAATCTGTGGTTAATTCTGCTGAATTTTCACTTAGACCCAAGCTGTGTTGTCAGTAGAGCTGCAATTGCGTTAGAGAAAAACTGTTTATATTTCTTGAGATACTGTGATAATGAAAAACAGTACCATAAACCTCCATTAAGTAAGAAGAACATTAATTGTATTTCATGCTGCCTCCCTGGGCCAGCACGCTGACACAGACATGCTTTACTTCACCAAAACACGGCTAATCTTTGCAGCACGGTACCCATTTTCCCCTTTAATTACACATAATTGTATCGTCTAATTTATTCTAACGCCTGACGCCGAAAAGTGCACATTTATGAATCGAGGGTTAGTTTGGGAGGGAGGAGAATTATAAACGGGTATAACTGCAGTCTCCTGGGGGCTGCTTATGAGTGATTTCAAAGAATGATGATGTTTATTCTGAATTCTTACCAGTGAAAGACAGTAGGGCTGCCTCCAGTTAAGATACTGTTCTAAGAACACAGATAACAGGACAATTTGTCTAGTTGCTTACCACACTAGTGGTTTTCCTTTGGATAAGCAAGCAAGAAAGATTAAAGATGTGGGTTCCACATATTTTGTGATGTGATGAAATCCAGGCACACAGACAGCATCAGCAAATGTGCAATTGAATATTAAAATGAGTAATGTGGCCCCAGGCAGCACAGCTGCAGATCTCTGTGGACAAGGGAGAGTGCGTGGAACTCTGTTGGACGATAGTTTTCTCAGGGGAAAAAGCAGGATCCATTTGACCATTAGCGCAATTCACTTTAGGGCTCTCTCTGGAACAGTGCTTCTAGTTTTGCAATCGTATTTCAGAAAAATCACCTTTAAGCTTTGATCATAATTAATTAATCAATTATGATGAATGTTGATGGTGATTTAGTAAAAGTGGAATGATGACTTAGGGCCCCCCCAGGGCTGAGGTTTCTAACGAACCTAGGCTCTGCCTCCACTGTCTGGCCCCTCCTTGGCTGATCTTTCCAGGCCTCGGTTTCCTCATCTTAAGAACGAGGATAATATCGAGGACATTGCTGGCTGTCATGTGGATTAAGTGAGATTGATAAAGGTAAAACGCACACATGATGCCTGGCTGGAAGGTGCACAATGAGTGTTCACTAAATCAGAATTGGAAACATGCTGTCTTGTGCTCCTGAGAGAGACACTCCTTAATGGTCTGCAAAGCCAGACTTTGAAATCCAGGGCAGTTGAGGCAATGATGCCAAAGGAAACCAGATCACGCCACTCCTAGGCCTAAAATCTCCTCCTCTTAGATGGAAACGCAATCCTGCTCCTGCCTGGCACTCCAACATCTTTCTCTGCTGTCTTGCTTCCATTTTTATTATGAAAATTTCACGTGGAAAAGTTGAAAGAATAGTACAGTACTTGTACTCTCCACCTAAAATCAACAGTTGCTAATATTTTGCCGTGTGTGCTTTATAAGTGGCAGGAACATTTGAGAGGTGGTTGCAGACATGATGACCCATTACCCCTCAGGACTTGGGCAGGCATCTCCTAAGAATCAGTTGTTTTCCCAGGTGACCTCCCTATTATTATCACACCAAAGGAAATGAACAGTAATTCCGTAATCACTCCCTTGCTCACAGAGATACAAAGGTATCTTTGACTTTGTTCCTCAAGCCTTTTCCTGCCTCAGGGCCTTTGCACTTTCTGTGGCCTCTCCCTGGCATCTCTCTCCCCAGACTGTGCTCCAAAAACTCTTTCTCATTACTCAGGTTTCAGCATAATGTCACCCCCTGGGAGAGTTTGTCCCTGTCTGTTTCACCTAAAAATGCTTCCCAATCACTCTATGCTCCCTCCCCATTTTAGCGTCTTCCTGTGACATACCACTATCTGAAATTCTGGTTTTATTTTCTGTCTGTGACCACGGTCTATGTCCCCCTCCCCACTCCCCACCCCACACTACCTGCAAGAGAGCAGGGGCCGTGTCCATTTGTTCACTGTTGTAGCTGCAGTACCCAGAACATTGTCTTGCATGGAGTAGATATTCAATAGATATTTGTTAAACAAATGAATGAATATCCCATATGTGATGTTTTCAAACAGAAATGGTAGTAAAATGGAGGGATTGGACCCCAGTTTTTAGAGATAAATCCACACAACTTCAATCCCACTGCTACCACGCACCAACTGTGTGTTACTGTGGTAAGGCCTCTGTCCCTTCAACTCATCTGCCAAATAGGGACAAGACAATCATCTCTCCACCTTCTAGGACTGTTGTGAGTTATTAATGAGCTTATATACCAAGAGCTTAGAACAGTGTCTGGCATCTAATGCCAACCTTTCTTAAGCACTTACGATTAATGTTGAATAGGCTGGCCAGAGGCCCATGATTTTAAGCACCACTGGCTGTTCACAGGCTCACACAGAAACTGTCTCCAAGCATAATGCCCCTGGGAGAACTTCTTGGAAGTGCTGACACTGCCCTGTGTGAGACCAGCTAGGTCAACATTTGCCTGGAAAAAGCTCTGGTTGTTTACAGCAGGCATCTGGGCTGATGGGTCATGGCCTGTGGTTAAACATTTTGATTCTCACCCCTGAGACCAGCCCTTGGAAGCTCACACAGGAGCCGAGAAAGGGAACCTGAAGAGAAGAGGACAAACAGAGACTTCTCTCTGCTAAATGAGAGTGAACTCGCTGGCAAGGGTCTGACTCTGTGGATTCCCTCCCACTCCACCCTGGTAGGTAGACTCTGTTGTGAATTTCACCTTATTACTGGCCTGTACTTTTTTTTTTTTTTTTTTTGACAAGGTCTTGCTCTGATGCCCGGGCTGGAGTGTAGTGGTGCAATCATGGCTCACTGCAGCCTTGACCTTCTGGGCTCAAATGATTGTCTCACCTCAGCCTCCTGAGTTTGTGGGACCACAGGTGCATGCCACCACACCTGGCTATTTTTATTATTTTTTTGTAGAGACGAGGTCTCACTACGTTGCCCAGGCTGGTCTCGAACTCCTGGGCTCAAGCAGTCCTTCTGCCTTGGCCTCCCAAAGTGCTGGGATTATAGGCATGAGTCACCATACCCAGCAGCCTGTACATTTTTAAAAAAGAGAATATTTAGTACTGGATATCCATATGCAGGGGCATGTAGGTAAAGATGCTTTTCAGCTAAAGCTGCAATAAAAAAAAAATGAGTTAGGACTGGGCGTGGTGGCTCACGCCTATAATCCCAGCACTTTGGGAGGCTGAGGTGGGCGGATTGTCTGAGGTCAGGAGTTCAAGACCAGCTTGGCCAACATGGCCAACATGATGAAACCCCATCTCTACTAAAAATACAAAATTAGCTGGGTGTGGTGGCACATGCCTGTGGTCCCAGGTACTTGGGAAGCAGAGGCACGACAATTGCTTGAACCCGGGAGTCGGAGGTTGCAGTGAGCTGAGATCGCACCACTGCACTCCAGTTAGGAAACTAACAGAAGTGTTGGAAATTTGGACAATAAAAATTGCATTTAACTGGAAATAAATAAGGTAGTCTACCCAGGAAAGTGTGTATGTACTATAGGTAATGAGATGACCGGCTTGAATGCAGTTGACTTGGCCAGCATTTCCACTATACTGGGTGGAGCAGTGTCCCCCCACCCCAATTCATGCCAATCCAGAACCTCAGAATGTGACCTTATGTGGAATTGGGGACCTTGTAGATGCAGATAGTTAAGATGAGATTATACTTAGATTAGGGTGGACCCTAATCCAATGATTGGTATCCTTCTAAGAAGAGACAGTGGGGGCCAGGCGTGGTCACTCATGCCTATAAACCCAACACTTTGGGAGACCAAGATGGTTGGATCACTTGAGGTCAGGAGTTTGAGACCAGCGTGGCCAACATGGTGAAATCCCACCTCTATTAAAAATATAAAAATTAGCTGGGCTTGGTGGTGTGCACCTGTAATCCCAGCTACTAGGAAGGCTGAGGCAGGAGAATCACTTGAATCCAGGAGGCAGAAGTTGCAGTGAGCCAAAATTGAGCCATTGCACTCCAGCCTGGGTGACAGAACGGGACTCTCTCACAAAAAAAAAAAAAAAAAAAAGAGACAGAGAGAGTGGGGACGTAGAGATACAGGGAAGAAGTTCATGTGAAGGAGGAGACAGAGATCAGAGTGATGCTGCTGCCAGCCAAGGACATCAGGGATTCTGGCAGCCACCAGCAGCTGGAAAGACCCTCCCTGGATCCTTTGGAGGAGTGCGGCCCTGCTGGCACCTTGATTTTGGACTTCTGGCCTCCAGAACTATGAGAGAGTCAATTACTGCTGTTCTGAGTCTCCCAGTTCATGGTTATTGTTATAACTGCTCTAGGAAATGGATATGCCCATCAGTGAGTTGGGGGAGGGGTCACTCCTCTTCTCCCAGAGTGAATAAGTGATGGTGGCAGTGGAAAGAGATGTCCCCACGGTGACACCAGAGCAGGCATCTCAGCCCAGGCCCGAAATCAGAGATTCTGATTTAATGGTTCAGTGATAGATCCAGGCCTGGGTGTTTTTTTTTTTTTAAACAAGTTTATTGAGGTACAATTTACATACCATAAAATTCACCAATTTTAAGTGTACCATTGAATGATTTTTAAATTTCCCAAGCTGTGCAACCATTACCGTAATCGGGTTTTAGAACATTTTCATCGTCCCAATTCCATCCCTCACGGGCATGGGTGGTTTTCAAAGCTCCCTACGTGGCTCCAGCCTGAGCCAGGGCTGAGAACTCCTGCTCCCTGGGGAGTCCTGGGGGAAAAGGAGAGTGGTATAAGGTTTCCCCAGAGGTGCTCAGGACTAGTTGACCGTGAAATAAATGTGTAGATAACTTCAAAACATGCCAATAGGCATCCACAGAAGCAGTTTTGGTTGTGGTGGTGGGGAGAGGGCGGGAGCCGGCTGCTGAGGTGCATGAAAGCCCATCTGGGCTGTGGATAGTGTCTGGGGACGGGGTGAGGAGGGAGGATCTGGTCCCATTTCCACTTGGCTGGAGAGAGCCCTGTGTCCACTCCCCAGTGCACACATCCTATCTGCCCTGGAAGTTAGGGTGGGAGGATGGGAGCTGGGAACTGGGGTTGCTAGCAGGGAGTCAGTGGGTGTCAGGAGGCCCAGCCCAGCCCCTGCATGGCCCAGAATCAGGTACGTGAGGCTCACTATCCCCAGAGGGGTGAAGCACTACCCCCAAGAACACATAGCAAGGCTAACACAGGGGAGAAGAGGACCCAGGGCTTCGACTCTTTTATTTATTTGTTTTTTGAGGTGGAGTCTTGCTCTGTCACCCAGGGTGGAGTGCAGGGGTGTGATCTCGGCTCCCTGCAACCTCGGACTTCCTGGTTCAAGCAATTCTCCTGCCTCAGCCTCCCAAGTAGCTGGGATTACAGGCACATGCCACCACACCCAGCTAATTTTTGTGTTTTTAGTAGAGACGGGGTTTTGCCATGTTGGCCAGACTGGTCTCGAACTCCTGACCTCAAGTGATCTGCCCACCTCGGCCTCCCAAAGTACTGGGGTTACAGGCATGAGCCACCGCCCCCGGCCTCTACTCTTGTTCCACCTTGGCGCAGCTCCCTGAGCCCTGTACAACCCTGGAGAGAGGCTGGGTCCAGCTTGGTCCTGATCAGCACCCAGGGCCGGTCTCTGCTGGGCTCCTGCTGGAGCATTTCCTTGCCTGCCTTCCAGCAAGACCTTGCCTTGCCACGTGAGTCTGACCTGAGAGGTGTCTCCTGTCCATCACAGCCTGGTCCTCTGCCAGGACTTGGTGGAATCTCTGCCCACTTGGCACCCAGGTCTGTCCTCAACCTGCAATGGCTCTTGGGTGACTCATCAATTTGTGCTTATATCCGGTTGTCTGTGGCTCTGGCAGGTCCTGGTACCCACAAGCACTGGGCTGCCAACCAGGCTTGCAGCAGAGGCCTCTGGGGTGAGCCTGGCTTATCCTAGTCAGTTCCCCTTCACCTCAGAGCGAGTGATTTATGAGTATCACAGCTACTGCTGATTGAATATTCACTGCACATATATGGGACGTCAGCTCTGAATAGCAGATCCTCATCGGTAAACGGACTCCCAGATCTCCCCCAACCTTGGATCATTTCAGGACCACAGCGTGGATCACATGTGAGTGTGAATGTAGAACAGAAAGATAAGGCGTTTTCTTCTTCATTAATCATATTCCATGCTAGCAACTTTCCAGAAGTTTCCCCTGTGGATAAGGAATATGTAACAGGTACTGTCTGTTTGCAGCTGCATTCGCTCAGGGTCATAAAGCATCACATGCCGGGCTATAGGAGTTCTCAGCTGGTGGTGTCTGTTTAGACGATTATGAATTAAGGGCTTGTTTCTTTGACTTCAAAAGGGACCACATCCTGGTGGGCAATTAACAGACACTATTTGGGATGGATGGCCACAGGCTCTCTGTGTCAGCGGTGAATATCCCCATACAGGCATTGTTCTTGGGTTATCCACAGGCTGAGTTCTGACCCTGCAGTGTCACTGCAGAACAGGGAGCCAGCCTCCCCGGGGAGGACAGGCTGACAGGGAAGACACCTGAGCTGCTTTGTAGGGGAGCTGCCGTCCTGGTAGGGAAGGGGCTGCTTTGTGTGTGTGTGGTTTTTTTGTTTTTTTTGTTTGTTTGTTTGTTTTTGAGATGGAGTCTTGCTTTGTCGCCCGAGCTGGAGTGCAGTGGTGCAATCTTGGCTCACTGCAACCTCCGCCTCCTGGGTTCAAGTGATTCTCCTGCCTCAGCCTCCTGAGTAGCTGGGATTACAAGCATCTGCCACCACGCCCAGCTAATTTTTTGTATTTTTAGTAGAGACGGGGTTTCACCCTGTTGGCCAGGCTGGTCTCAAACTCCTGACCTCGTGATTCGCTCACCTCGGCCTCCCAAAGTGCTGGGATTACAGGTATGAGCCACCGCGCCCGGCCTGCTTTGTGTTTTGCCTGCATGGGCTCCAGGAAGGTGTTTTGATTGAGGTGACCTGAGGGTGCAGCAGCCTTGGACATCTTTAGTGACATGGTCATTTATCCACTCATTTGCAAAATCTGTTTAAAGTTACACAGTAACTGTATCAAGACCCCAAGGCCTAAAAAGGTGACTTTCGTGACCCCCTGCTCCCAGGGGGCCTACAGTCTAGTGGGCAAAAAAGATACAAGTGAGCTCCACAGAGTTTGTGGCAGAAAGTCTTGTATTTTTCCACCACCTACCTCCTTTTTCCCTTTGATTGGTTTGGGTGGTCACGTGCGCAGCTCAAGATCACTGAAGCCAGTGGTCCTCGAGGTGTCATCCCCGGACTGGCAGTATCTGCATCTCCAGGGAACTTGTTAGAAATGCCAAATCTTGGGCCCCATCCCAGTCCCACTAAATCAGAAACTCTGTGGGTGGGGCCCAGCCATCCCTGCTTTAACTAGCACCACTTACCCTGCGCCAGTCATATGCGTGGGCACTTGACTGGTTCTTGCCAATGAGATGTCAGGAAGTATTTGCTGGGTTTTGGGGAAGTCGTTTTCTTCCTGTTAAAAAGGCCAGAGTCGGCTGGGCGCGGTGGCTCACGCCTGTAATCCCAGCACTTTGGGAGGCCAAGGCGGGTGGAACACGAGGTCAGGAGATCGAGACCATGGTGAAAAACCCGTCTCTATTAAAAATACAAAAAAAATTAGCCAGGTGCGGTGGCGGGTGCCTGTAGTCCCAGCTACTCGGGAGGCTGAGGCAGGAGAATGGCGTGAACTCGGGAGGTGGAGCTTGCAGTGAGCCAAGATCGCGCCACTGCACTCCAGCCTGGGCTACAGAGCAAGACTCTGTCTCAAAAAAAAAAAAAAAGGCCAGAGTCTTGGAAGGAGGAGGCCCTGCCTCATGCCCCCTTCCTGCTGCTCTATATGTGGTCCTGAGCGCACATATGTGTGGCATTGAAGAGTCAACATATGGCCGGGAAGGGCAATGTCACTGTCACCAATCAGCTGAGCCTGACTGAGCACAAAAGACCAGCCCAGGGAGTTCTTATCAACAAGACAGCAAATGCTTTCATAACGTTGCTACTTGTAGCCAAGAGCATCCCCAACTGATCCAGGTTCATGAGGTTGATAATGATGTCAGTATGACCAGAACATCTCCCTGGCTTATTATGATGCTGCATAAGTCCTTTTCTTGTTCTGTACCTTTGTGACATCTGCAGTTCAAAAACCTTGGCCAGACCAACTTACACGCTTTACGATGGCTACTGTCAAAAACCAGAAAATCACAAGTGTTGGCGAGGCTACGGGGAAATTAGAACTCTTGTACACTGTTGGTGGGAATGTAAAATGTTTGCGTGCAGCCACCGTGGAAAACAATACGGCAGTTCCTCAAAAAATTGAAAATAGAATCACCATAGGATCCAGCCATCCTGCTTCTAGGTATATACGCCAAAGAACTGAAAATAGGGACTTGAAGAGAGATTTGTCCCCCGTGCTCATAGCAGCGTTATTCACAATAGCCAAAAGGTGAAAGCAACTCAAGTGTCTATAAATGAATGTTTAAGATGGTAAATTTTATGTTTGTGTATTTTATCATAACTCAACATTTTTCCCCATGTCCATAGAAATGAAATAATAAACTTTTTAAAAATTAAACTTTTTTTTTTTTAAGAAACATGGCTGGGCCTGGTGGCTCACACCTGTAATCCCAGCACTTTGGGAGGAGGCCAAGGCCAGTAGATCACTTGAGCTCAGGAGTTTGAGCCTGGGCAACATGGCAAAACCCCGTCTCTGCCAAAAGCAAAACAAACCCAAAAGTTAGCTGGGTATGGGTGCACATGCCTGTAGTTCCAGCCACTTGGGAGGCTGAGGTGGGAGGATCGCTTGAGCCCAGGAGGTCAAGGCTGCAGTGAGCCATGATTGTGCCACTGTGCTCCAGCCTGGGCGACAGAGCGAGACCCTGTCTCAAAAAATAAATAAAAATAAAAAAAGAAAAAAGAAACATACATACACAACTCTTAAAATCCACACCCTTTCCCTCATTTATGTCTGCAGGGCGATGATCACTGTTGTTCTTGCCTCACCTCTTGAGTTCTGATCTCATTTATCCAACAGACATCTTGATATCTCCACCTGGATGTTTTGAAGGCAACTCAAGCCAGTGCGCCTGGGTCTGAACTCCTGACCTTCCTTCCCAAACCTGCTCCTCCTGCTGTGTTTGTCTTTGGAGTGACTTCCACCTCTATCCATTGTAAGTCAGAAATCACCTCCTCCTCAATCTCCTCCCCTGGCTTAATCCATTTCAAATTCCTTGTGATTGTCCTTCCTAAATACCTGCCAAGGGCGGCCACCCCTGCCAGTCTCCTCCAGTGTCACCTCTGACAACTGCAGTGGCACCCGACCCAGCTCCCTGTGCAGACCAGGGCACCGCCCACATCCACGTTTCACGACAGGAGCCATAGTGAGCTTTTCCAACTGCAGATCTGATTGATTTCATTCTAGTTTCACTCTCAGTAATCAATGCCATGTGAAAATACTTCACAGAAAAATCCAGCCCCTCCCATTATAAATTGCCATGCAGACTTCTCTTGGGTTGATTTCTCATCTAGTTATAAGAGCCAAGCTGTCTTCTTGGTCTCTTTGGACTGAGTCTCTCAGGTTTGGGGTCTGACCTTGAGGATGGATGGGACAAATGTCACTGATGGTTGATGCCTTAGTTTGGGTTGTCCCAGGTGCAGACTCTGAGACAAGAATTTGAGAGCTAGTAGTTTATTTGGGAGGTGACCTTAGGAAGCTCTGGCAGCGCTTTAGAAGTGCAACAGGAAAGGGAGGAGGCCAATTCAGGGCGTAGTATTCAGCCAGCTGGTGCAGAGGACAGCTGGAGTTCAGTCCCATGGAGAAATCACACACAACAGAGGAATCCCAGGAGCGAGGGAGCTGGGGTATTTAAACACCAACTCCTATGAGTTATTATTTGGGGGTTGTTGGTGAGTGTTAATCCCCTGGCACCTCCCACCTGCCACAGGTGTGGGTAGAGTGGCCTGCTGAGGTCATAGACAAAAGCCTGCAGGCAAAAAGAAGATATTGGCAGTTAGAAGTGGCTCTGAGCCTGCTGGAGGGTTCCAGGGCTATGTGTAGGGCACGAACAGCACCTGTTCCCCTGGGGATGATGACAGGTGACACTGGGTGACTCAGATCTTCCTGACATAACATGGAGACACATGGTTAGAAAGCCAGTCCATTGTCTCAAGGAGAAGAGTCCCAGTTTGGTGCTAATATTCTTAACACCTTTCCAACACTGTTCATCTCCATCTGGAACCAAGAAAGAGCCAGCCTTGGGCCTAGCATCTTTGGTAGGCCATCGTATGTACCTACCTGCAATTGATGATGTTGCTTTGGTTTCTACTTAATTTTTTCCAATAAACTTAAGCATATAAAGTTTGATGTTGAAATAAATTTATATACTTAAAAAATAAATTGATCTTTAAAGTGTTCAATGCCATCCCAGCCTGCCCTCCATGAGACAGGTGGCAGGCAATGCCTAAATCAAGGGGACACAGTGCTCGCTCTGCCATGGGCGTCTCAGGCTTCTGCCCTCTGGGTTCCAGCCCCTCTCTAACCTGGTTCTCACTTCTCCCTGTCCACTCCATCCACCAAAGCCGCCTTCTCGCTCCCACTAAGTACGTTCTTGGCCCTGGCTTTGTTCCCACCCCACCCCTCCTCCCTCCTTTCTTTTCAATGTCCTGCTCATTCTTGGAGGCCTGACTCCAACACCACCTCCCCAACCCACCTGAGTCCCTGAACACCCCCCCAACACACTCCCAGTGGGAGCTGAGGGCTTCCTGCTGGGGCCACCCCACCTCCAGGATTATTTCATCCTGGTGCTGTGCTATTGACTGTTGACAGGTGGGTCCCCCACCAGCCCCAGTGCTTTGTGGGAACAGAGTCCTGGCCCTCTCTGAGCCTGGCCTGGTGCTGTCTCAGAAGAGCCCATGGTCTGTGCTGAGCCAGTGCAAGAGCAGAGTGGACTGCAGCTTCCTCCTCCACGGCACTCCCGACGCCCCCGGGTGCCTCTGGCCAACCAGGTGTTCCAGCAGAGAGAAGGAGTATTATGGGTGTGACTGTGGCCCTTGTCCTTCCACGGCTCAGGCCGCACTGTGGGAGCTGGTCACTTTTTAGCTGCTGCACCAGTCCATCCATTTCTTTCCATTGCCCCGTGGAGTCTGTGGCATTTGCCTTTTCTCCGGGTTTTGACTGAGACCAGAGTCCAGCCTGCCTTGAGTGCCTGGTTACAGGGTGACAGCACTGCCAGGGTCTCTGGGTTGGGTTTAGGGAGGCACCAGAGGCCTGAACAGATGGCTGGGGTTGGTTATGGCTGCTGGGAAGGGCACAAAGCCAGGAGTGGGTGGGGCAAGGAGACCATGAGGAGCCTGTGCAGCCCGTTTTGTCTCAGCAGAGGGGCGAGTCCCAGCAGCTTCCCTGGGCCAGAGCATCAGCCGAGTCCTGGCAGTCCTGGCAGTGCAGGCAGCCCCCAAGCTGGGCATCTGGGCAGCGGGTGGGGGGGCTTCAGGGAGGACGAGGTGGGTAGCACGTGCCTCAGGGGACGCATGTGCTTGTGAGAGGGTGACAGTGTGTGTATATGTGCGCCTGTGAATGTGTATGTGACTGTGTGCATGAGAGTGAGGGTGTATGTGAGTCTGTACATGTGTGAATGTGTGTATGTGTGTATGTGTGTGAGCCTGTGTGTATGTATGCGTGTGTGTGTGTATGTGTGAGTGTAGGTGTGTTGGGGCCTGTGTGTGTGTGTGTGTGTGAATGTGTGTGTGTAGGTGTATGTGAACCTGTGTATGTGTGTGAACCTGTGTGTATGTGTGTATGAGTCTGTGTGTGTATGTGTGAGACTCTGTGAGTGTGTGAGCCTGTGTGTGAGAATGTATGTGTGTGTGTGTATGTGTGTGTGACAGTGTGTATGTGTGGGCGTGAGAGTGTGCGCATGTGTGGAAGGCAGAGTGTCTGGAGGAGGCAGGCAGTGGGATATGGGAGCAAAGAGAGCAAGGTGACCTCCAAAGAGAAACGGTGTCTGGGCGACCCCAAGGGCCTGAGATATGGCTTGGGAGTTACCATGGACGGGAGGGAAGCCGGAGGGTCAGGACGACTCACGCTCTGGTCCTTGTCACTAAAAGTCAGAGCAGCTGAAACTCACCAAGCGTCACTCACATCAGACACTGGTCTAAGCACCTTACATGCATTCTCTATATTTTTATTTAACCAATACTTACATTGCGCTTGTTGTGTGGAGGCACTGCTCTAGTTGATTTACAAAATGAAACAAGAAGCATCGAAAACACATCAGATCAATAAAACACCATCATGAAGTCTCACAACTGCCCTGTGTGGGAGGCATTGCCGCTACCTCCATCTGCAGAGGGGTAAGGGAGCCTGAGAGCTGGTGGGCGGAGGGCCGGGTGGGGTGGAACTGGCATCTGCCTCCAGGGCTGGGTTCCTCTCATTGGTGATGCCTGGGTTTCATTGTGCTCAGAAAAGCCACGGGTCAATTATGCGTATTACCTGTTCTGCAGGTGGGAAAACAAGGCACACAGGGGTGAGCAATTTGCTCAGCTTGAAAGCGGTAGAGCCAGGACCCAGCCCAGGCCATGGCTCAGGACCCACTCTGTAACCACTCACTGGGGGCCCCACAGTAATGAGCTCTTTGAAGAAAGGCGAGTCACTGACCTTGGCTGTGCCTCAGTTTCTTCATTTGCCAAGTGGGGTTCTGCTGCCCTTGCCTCTGCCCTGCTGACTTGCAAGAAGAGTGAGAGAATGGAATTGGATGAAGGCTTCCAGAAACTTCCATCAGGAAAGTGCCCTGGCCTTGGAGAAAGCCAGTCCTGGCTGGCTCTGCCTGCAACGCCCTCAATGGCCAGTCACGTCCCCTCCTTGGCCTTCAGGTTCCTCACTGGAGCGGGGGTGGCCCAAGATGAACCCTCAGAT
The DNA here is from genome assembly GCF_009828535.3 of Hylobates moloch. Classification (NCBI taxonomy): domain Eukaryota; kingdom Metazoa; phylum Chordata; class Mammalia; order Primates; family Hylobatidae; genus Hylobates; species Hylobates moloch. The sequence goes on along the minus strand of NW_026652296.1, from coordinate 12,972,864 downwards.
GCACCAAGCCCCACATCCTGATTGTCCGGCTCTGTCCTGATGGACAGGGGAGCTGCCTGCGGTGACTGTCCAGGAACTGGGTGTCTGGAGACGGGCAGACCCGACCATTTGAGGCTCATTCTAGGAAATGTGTTCGGTGTGGCCAAACTTGGTGACTCCGGGGCTTCTGGAATGGTTCCCATGCCAGGGAATTACAAAAAGATCCTTTGTACTGAGAAGATAAAGTACAGCTTATTCTCTTAGGGACACCTTCCTGGAGGGACACCAGACAAGAAGTCCAGCCCCTGGAATCAGACGCCCTGGGCCAGGCAGCTTCTGTCTCCCCGAGTTCTCCACGGAGGCAGCACTCTCAGAAGATTCCACCGTTCATTCATACTCCAGGCTCTTTTCAGAGCAGCTTCTACGTGCCAGGCATGCTCTAGGCACCAGCGATGCAACTGTGGATGAAAAAGACCAAGGCCCTGTTCTCGGGGAGCTGGCAGGGTGGGAGGGGCAGTGAACAAGTACAGCCTGCCCCCGCAAGTACAGTCACATAGACATATGTGTGTATGTGTGCACATATACTTCAAATATCAAGTGGCTGGAGGGTTTACTTTAGACTGGGATGTGGAAGTCCTCTCTGAGATGCGCCCCCTTTGAGCAGAGGCCTGAAGGAATTAAATGAGTCTTCCATGTGCACATCTGGGGGAGGAAGTTTCCAGGTAGATAGACCCACATGTGCAAAGGCCCTGTGGTGGAGTGTGCTGGGTGTGTTCTAGGAGGGTCAGCATGGAGGGAACAAGGAGAAGAGCTCGAGCTGAGGTTATAGAGGGCCTCGTGGGTCATGGCAAAGACATCTGGGTCATATTCTGAGATAGATGGGGTGAGGTTTGGCACAGAGGACTTAATGTATTTTGCCTTAATATTTTAAAAGGATCCCTCTGGCTGCCTGTGAGCATGGATGGTGCAGGATCAATGCAGGGAGTCGATGTAGGGAAACCAGCAAGGAGACAACTGCCACAGTCAAGAAGGGATGATGGACGCCCGGGCCTCCGTATTCGGAGTGGTGTGGCCAGGCGATCGCATGGTGGCCATCATTGGAAGCTAAAGCCAGCAGGTTTGGTAGATGGTTGGGATATGGAGGAATAAGAGAAAGAGGAGGGTTATGCTGACTCTAAGATTTCGCCTAATCGCCGGAAGGTTGTAGGCGCCTTTTTTTTTTTAATGGGAGTGACTGGCTTGGAGGGAAGACAAGGGGCATCAGAAACCTGCAGGAGTGTGCACTGTGTGACCCTGATGCCCAAAGGTGACCCTGGGGCCAAGCAGTGTCTCCACCCTTAGTCTCTGGGACCCCTGCCCACCTGCAGAAGGGACCCTAAACACTAACCTTTGATTTAAATCCAAAACATTCTTCCCTAACGTAAAGTTGCCCAGAGCAGTATCAGTTTCTCTTTTAAAGACTCCACCTGGATTCAGTTTCTCTTTTAAAGACTCCACCTGGATTCTATTCTAATGGTGGGGGTGCGTATCTAGAAAGGATGGGCGGCCCCTGCCTGGAAAGAATGAATGGGGCCAGGTGCAGTGGTTCACACCTGTAATTCCAGCACTTTGAGAGGCCGAGGTGGGCGGATCACTTGAGGTCAAGAGTTCGAGACCAGCCTGGCCAACGTGGTGAAACCCTGTCTCTACTAAAAAAATACAAAAATTAGCTGGGTGTGGTGGCATGCGCCCGTAATCCCAGATACTTGGGAGGCTGAGGCATGAGATTTGCTTGAACCTGGGAGTCGGAGGTTGCAGTTGTGGTAGGTGTTATTAAGAAATTATTTTAGGCAGATAGAAAGGAAAAGGGGTCCTTGGGAAGTTTTCGTTTTTTAAAACATCTCCAGAAAAGTTTCTCATAAAGCCCGGGATCTTAGAGCCAGGCTGGCAACCTTTGATATGCAAATGCAAGCCATTAGAAACTGGGTCCACCCAAACATGGAGATTCCAGAGCCTTCTTGCCCTTTCCCGACCTGTTCCTGGCAACATGGCCGCCCCCACAAATCCCCACATATCCCATCATGGCGCCCTGTATTTGCATATTAAAAGACTAGGGTGGGAGGGCCAGCTTTTTCATGGGCTACCATGAATGACATGCCTGGTCAAACCAATCCCCTGAGCCCTATGCCAATCAGACACCGCCTCCTCTAGCCCCTGTATATATATACCTGGCTGGTATCGGTGGCAGGTGGGGACCTCCTCTTTTGGCTTTGGATCCCCCTTTTCTCTGTCTCTATACAGGGGAGCTTCTTCCTTCTCCCTTCCTTCTTGCGTATTAAACTCTCCGCTCCTTAAAACCATTCCATGTGTGTCCGTGTCATCTTATCTAATTCGACATGAGACAAGAGCCCTGGTATTCCTCCCCTCATTGGAACTGTATCACAGTGAGCCAAGATGGAGCCCCTGCAGTCCAGCCTGGGCGACAGAGTGAACGTTCGTCTCAAAAAAAAAAAAAAAAAAGAATTAATGGAAGAAGCCGGGCCTGGTGGCTCACGCCTATAATCCCAGCACTTTGGGAGGCTGAGGGGGGTGGATCACTTGAGGTAAGGAGTTCAAGACTAGCCTGGCCAACATAGTGAAACTCAGTCTTTACTAAAAATACAAAAATTAGCCGGGCTACTCGGGAGGGAGGCTGAGGCAGGAGAATGGCTTGAACCAGCGAGGCAGAGGTTGCAGCGAGCCGAGATCGCACCACTGCACTCTATCCTGGGTGACACAGTGAGACTGTCCCAAAAAAAAAAAAAAAAAAGAATGAATGGAAGAAGTTTCCGTGAGTACCCAGAGTGCCGCAGGCCCATGCAGGAGATTTAACGTGGCTGCCACCTGTCCAGATGGGTTTGTGGGAAAGCACTACATCTGTTTAAGGGAGTTTGAATGTTAAAGAGGGATATTAATCGCCGGAAGGAAATTACTGAGTCTCCAAATACCATCAAGTGGGAGAAAGATGGATGGGACTTTTATGGACATGTAGTTTGTCCCAGTGAAATAAAGCATCTTAAAACCTGTCTTTACTGGCGTAGAAGTACTGCAGTGTCATCTAACAGAGCAGTTTACATCACAGTGGTGAGTTTCTGAAAAACAAAAAACAAAAGAGTGCTTTCCACCCATCTATCCAGCTTTCTAAAGCAACTGAAATAAAATATGTTTTTGTGCAATGGAATTTACAAAGCACCTACTAAGTGCAGAACCCTGGGCTAAGGAGAAGAGTGAAGAAACAGAGCTCATTCTCAGTGGGCTGCTGGGAGAAACACACGGACATAAATGGCACGCAGGATGCAGTGAGAAAGGTCCCAGGGTCCAGAGAAGGGAGAGGGTCAGAGAGGCTTTTTAGGAGGGATTGTATGTGAGTCAGCTTGCTATTGGCTGCAAGCGACTGAAACCCCTAATGAATCTGGCTTACACAGTGAGGGAGTGTGTTATCTCCCATAAGAGAGGTGGACTTCAGGGTGGGTTGATTCAGTGGCTCTGCAACACCACCAGTCTCCCTCGCCTGTTGTGGGATGTCACAATGTGGCTGCCACCAGCAACTGGCACCACGTCTTCTTGTCCAGGTGAAGCAGGAAATTTTCCCTGACCCCTTCCCAGGTGGGACCTGGAGTGTTGGAGGCTGGAGCTACCCGGCCACTTCGGTGCCAGCAGAGCAAACTCCACTCACTCCAAGCTGTTGCGCTCAACCCCTTGTGGGAGGGAGCATGTCGATGAGTGGGTTCAGGAACTGTGGCGAGTGCCTTTGGGCACTGGCAGGAGCAAACTGTGTGGGCCCCATGGCAGCGTCTAAGCAGGGAGTACCTGCAAACCCAGAAACGCCAGCGGATGGGCGTCACAGTGCTCTTTTAGCTTTGCCGTCCACAGATGGCTTAAGTGTTAAACAGCTCAGTGGGCCCTCTGCCTTTTTGCATGAGGTTGCTGCTCTCCATCAGCGAGAGCAGAAGGTCAGTGTGACAGCCTTTAGTGTCCACACCTGTGGCACCTGGGCTCTTGTTTGGCATCCAAGAAAAATCAGGTTGCATGAACGAATTGAGCGGTGGTGAATATGGAGGATTTTATTGCCGATGAAAGGGGAGATGGAAAAGGGATGGAGCGGGAAGATAATCTTTCCCCGGGGGGACTCCTCTTCGAAGCAACACCGTCAAGCCGTCCCTCTGGAGTCAAGCTGCTTCTCTCCAACGTCCAGCTACTTCTCCTCTTCTCTGCTGGAGAAGCCTGGGGTTTTTATGGCACAGGATGGGGGGTGGGGTGTGTCATGTGTGGTTTTGGAAAAGGCAACATCCAAGTCAGAAAACAGGGATCCATGTTCTCACTTTGGGCCACGGTTCCAGGTTCGAGGGTAGGACCCTTGCTGGGGACTGCCCTCTTCTGCCCAGAGTTTCTCTGCCTCCTGTCCCTATCACAGGTCCCCTGGCATTGAGAGAGAAATCATTCCTTCAAGTGTGGGAGGTACTCCTTGTCTTCAGTACAATTGGCCATCTTGGGCCATGTGTCCCTTCCGGGACCACTGACAATCACCAGGAGATTGCTGAATGTAGTAACTGTAGACTAATTGGGATGACCCTGAAGCTGAGGACCAAGTCAGCATCCCCTGAACCAAGGGGCTTCATGGGGAACAGGTGGACACCAGGACAAAGTCAGGCTTCTGTCAGGAGGAGGAATGTGAAGAAGGATATTGGTTAGGCAGCCATCTGAGCAGGGCTTTGGTGGAGTGGTGTGCTTTTAGACTAGCAGAGATGACAACAATTTATGTTTTGCATGCCACTCACTGAACTTAGAGCTTTAAATGCAGAGTAGAATCTTCTCTGTGCAACTCCCTTAACTCACTCCCCTGATGCTTCCAAGCCCTCCGTTCCTCTGTAAGTAGATGAACAAGCCCACAGCTTGGGGCTATCTGCTACTCTCTGAAATGCCCATCGTGTTCTCTGCTTGCTGAAATTCAGGGGTTTGTTCCCAAACCTGTTTACTCTGTATGTACCTGGCATTGCAATTGCAAAACTTAGTAAACATAGCAAATGGATAATTAGGAGGGGAAAAAGAAAGGGAGTCGCTGTTTTTATGAAAACCAAGTTGAATTGTCTGGAAAGATCTGTTAAGGGCAAAAAGCTGAAAAAGAGATCGGAAAAATATCGAGAACTGCCCAGTAACTGCCCAACATAATAGTCATTGCTGCAGGCAGGGCACCGTGGCTCATGTCTGTAATCCCAGCACTTTGGGAGGCTGAGGCCAGAGGATCACTTGAGCCCAGGAATTCAAGACCAGCCTGGGCAACGTAGGGAGATTCTGTCTCTAATTAAAAAAAAAAAAAAAAAAAATAGCTGGGTGTGGTATGCACAACCATAGTCCCAACTACTTGGGAGGCTGAGATAGGAAGATTTCTTGAGCCTGGGGATTCAAGGCTGCAGTGAGCTATGATTGTGCCACTCTACTCCAGCCTGGGCGGGAGAGCCTGTAATCCCAGCACTTTGGGAGGCCGAGGCGAGCGGATCACTTGAGAGGTCAGGAGTTTGAGACCAGCCTTGCCAACATGGTGAAACCCCGTCTCTACTAATAATCCAAAAAAAATTAGCCAGATATGGTGGCGCCTACCTGTAGCTCCAGCTACGTGGTAGGCTGAGGCATGAGAATCTCATGAACCTAGGAGGCGGAGGTTGCAGTGAGCCGAGATCGTGCCACTGCACTCCAGCCTGGGCAACAAAGAGACTCTGTCTCAAAAGAAAAAAAAGGGTTGAAAGAAATAGTCATTGCTGCGTGTGACTACTGAGCACATTAAATATGGCTGATGTGACTGGATGCGGTGGCTCACACCTGCAATCTCAGCACTTTGGGAGGCCGAGATGAGAGGATAGCTTGAGGCCAAGAGTTTGAGACCAGCCTGGTCAACATAACGGGACCCCATCTCTAATTTTATTTATTTATTTTGAGTCTGAGTTTCTCTCTTGTTGACCAGGCTAGAGAGCAATGGCACGATAGTGGCTCACCACAGCCTCCGCCTCCCGGGTTCAAGTGATTCTCCTGCCTTAGCCTCCCGAGTAGCTGCGATTACAGGCATGTGCCACCACGCCCAGCTAATCTTTTGTATTTTTTTTTTTTTTTAGTAGAGACAGGGTTTCTCCATGTTGGTCAGGCTGGTCTCGAACTCGCGACCTCAGGTGATCAGCCTGCCTCAGCCTCCCAAAGTGCTGGGATTTCTCCATGTTGGTCAGGCTGGTCTCGAACTCGCAACCTCAGGTGATCAGCCTGCCTCAGCCTCCCAAAGTGCTGGGATTACAGGCATGAGCCACTGAGCCTGGCCTCCATCTCTAACTTAAAAAATATTTTTTTTTTTTTTTTTTGAGATGGAGTCTTTCTCTGTCCCCCAGGCTGGAGTGCGGTGGCACGATCTCGGCTCACCGCAACCTTCACCTCCTGGATTCACGCCATTCTCCTGCCTCAGCCTCCCGAGTAGCTGGGACCACAGGCACCCACCAACACGCCCGGCTAATTTTTTTGTATTTTTTAGTAGAGACGGGGTTTCACCGTGTTAGCCAGGATGGTCTCGATCTCCTGACCTCGTGATCCACCCGCCTCGGCCTCCCAAAGTGCTGGGATTACAGGCTTGAGCCACCGCGCCCGGCCAAAAATATTTTTTAAAAATGTGGCTGATGTGACTGAGAAGCTGAATTTTTAATTTTGTTCAATTTTAATTTAAATGATTAAAAACTGGTATGTGATTCAGTTATTGGAAAGCTTTTAAATATGTTTGGGGATAGTTGTTTATGTGAATCTACTTTTTCAGCTGTCAAATTTCTAAAATCGAAATAGAAGTCAGGTATATCTGATAAACATGGAGGTGCACCGGAAGGGTAAAACTCACATCAGAGTTTGAAGACTTAGAATGAAAAATGTTAAATGACCTTCATTTTTACATTTGTTGTATGTTGAAATAATATTTTAGGTATGTTGGGTTAAATAAAATATATCATTGAAATTAATTTATTCTGTTTCCTTTTAGGTTTTTTTTCCTAATGCAGTTACAGAAATATTTTAAATTATGTTTGTGATTCACATTCTATTTCTACTGGACAATGCTGGTGTGGAAGGATCCTGCACTCGGACTGTGTGGCAAGTGTTTTTATACCCTCATTCCACTTCAAAGAAGCCCAAACTGAACATTGTAGAATTATATAAAGACAATGGGAGAATCCAACAGCAGGCCCACATTATGAAGAAAGTCATTAGCCCTGGCATGAAAATATTCGCCAATTATAGGAGAGTTGCGTGTTTTCTTTTAACTGTATAAAGCTGTGAGTGTAAACGGGTTTTTTTTGGATTCCCCACCCACTTTAGCATATTTAGCTTTCTTAATGAGCCCACTGCTGGTCCTAGTTGTGCTGGGTTTTCTGGACAGTTTCTCCTGGTTTTATGGCAGCCCTTGGAGGTCAGGGCAGTTATGACGATTCTCACTCTGGAGCTGGGGAAACTGAGGCTCAGGGAGGGCACAAGACAGGCTGAGGGTCCCACAGGCAGTGAGCAGAGAAATAAGGAGCAGCCAGCAGGGGTGCCAGCTTCTGTGCCCTGGGATTCTCTTCTGCATTTTGTGTTCACCGCCTGGCCCTGATGGCTGTACCTTCCTTCCCCTCCGTGGGCCACACCTCTGGCTCTCATAAGAGGACGGCCCTGGGGCTCCTGGATCTGCCTTGCCTCAACAGAGAGCTGGTTGTGTCTGGAGTGCAGGTGTCCGGAAGCCCAGCTCCCTGCCCTGAGGCAGGGCAAGGAGTGGCTGTGACTCACACCCTGGGCTGGATTCCCCTGCAGGGTGGGCTGAAGCCTGCCTCCCTCCCTAAGGGGCTTGGCTTAAGGCCGCACCCTGGCCCGGCTTCCTGCTCTTTCTGATCCCCTCTCCCCACCCCTTTTTCATCTTCCCTGGTGCAGATCCTAGATCCAGTCCTTGCATGAAGGTCCTCCGCTCAGGATCTGCTTCAACGGTAGCTGACATAAAATAGGTGCATGGGGCGTGGGGAGAGGAGCATTCAGAGACATGCTGGGGCTCCATACTGCATGCTTTTCAGACACTGGGGCGCTGGGAATGCACCTCTTGTTGCAAACCTCACCTTCAATTCCTGCCCCATGTAAAGCCTTAGGGAACCCCCACCCAGCGGACTCCTTCCCAGATGGGTGCAGTCCAGCATCCCCTCTGCCCGCGGAGGTTCCCAGCACTCTTGGGGGAAGAATAATCTGGGAGATGCTGTCCTATTTGAAGAGTAGCCCAGCCTCTGCCGGTGGTTTCTCAAAGCCCTGCTCCTTGTCTTGGGCCAAAGTGTCTCCTCCTGCTAATTCCCTCCTAGAAATCTCCTTTCAAATGTCCCTCTTTCATGTTAGGGTGGTGACTGATGGCTTTCATAGAGATTCCCATATTCTCTTTAGAACAAATTGGTTCCAACACTTCTAACTGTGGGAAATCAGCCAAAATTCTGAGAGCTCTGGAAAAGTCTGGTTCACTGGATTCACTGTCTCAGAAGAGGACGTTTTCCTGGAAAGAGGCATCTGGAGCAATATTGGTATCAGGGCTGTCACTGAGGCCCCTTTTCTGTCAAGAGTGCCATCAGTGGTCAGTGGTCAGTGGTGTGGGCCTGGTGCTGGCCAGGGGTCCTGGAAGTGGCTCCACTGTCCTGCAGCCATGGGCCCAGGGAGCATTGATTCTGCCCAGCCCGGCTCTGTTCATCTGTGAGCTGAATCCCAATAGCATCGTTGAGTTCAGTGAGGATTAAGCAAGTTCATGCACCCGGAGAGCTCAGAACTGTAGTCCCCGGCCCGCGGTAAGTGCTGTATGTGTCAGCCCATCGTTGTCTGCTGGTGCGGGTCAGGGTCACAGATAAGCCTTGTCATAAACGCAGCCCGGGATCAGGGCTTTGGGCTTAGGAAGTGAGATTTCTGTAGGAGCGCTTTGAGATTTAGCCTGTAATGGGCAGCTTTGCTTCTAATCGCTCTTGAGAGACAAGCCATCAAACATTGGTTTATCCCTAAACTGAGAGCAGAAAGGGCTGAGGGGAGGAACAATGGCCCTGGGTCCCCCTGCCATGCACCCACTCTGCCAGCTGCTGACAGATGCAGACGGATGGAGGACGTTCCAAAGTCGAGGCTCAGGGCTGCTGCCTTTTCTCCTTCTGCTTCTTAATTTAAAAAATTTATCCCAGAGTCTCCGTTACTATAGATTCCCTGACACTCTGCTGTGGGCTAATCTTCAGGATAAAGCATCACCTTTTTTGAATGTTTTTCTCCTTCAGGTATCCTCTTTTATCTTGAAACCAGGAAGAAACCTATGCTCTCATTCAATGCTGGAAAATGCATCCCTTGTTCGTTTTTAAACCTTTTCATCTTCCCTTCATTTTCTGCCTAAATGTCTCAATTGTGTTTACCTTTCTCTTTCAGGGATGGCAGATGCTTAAGTACATCTGGTACACTTCACAGGCTGCGAAGTGGGTTGTAAATAAGATATTGTTATTAGGACTATCCCTGATAAGAAAGGCATGTCCTCTGCACCTCCCATCCTGGGCCACTGCTATGCATCCCCACTCAGATGACCGACTGCAGTTGCTCAGAGCAATTATAGAGGATGGCGAGGAATCAACCTATTTGGATGAAGACTTTTGTCGGCAGGCAGAGAAGAAACCTCTTGAGAGAAGGAAGCATTGCCAGGGGCGTGGGAGCCCACATCTGCTGGTGCCTCAGTCCCATCCTTGACCAATTCATTCAACAAACATTTATCAAGGAATGTCTTTGTGCCAGACCCCATCCTAGGCATGGGGCATGCAAGAAGGACAGGTCCCTGTACCCATGGAGCCCCCATGCAGGAGGCAAAACAGGAAATGAACAATTAACATTTCCTGTTAATAAAAATTATATATAATATATAAAAATTATATAATAAAATTATATTACATATAATATTTATATTATATATAATATATAATAATTATATATAATATAATAATTATATATTATATATAATAATTATATATAAAATATATAATAATTATATATTATATAATAATTATATATTTTATATATAATATATAATATATATAAAAATTATATATTATATATAATAAATTATATATTATATATAATAAACAAATATACAGTGTAATTTCAGATCATACTAAGTGGTGTAAAATAAAGTGTGTTAATGTGATAGCAAGGGACTGGGGACTAGGGAGCGTCAAGGATGGCTCTCTGTTAGGAGACCATATTTGAGTTGAGACTCGAATGCAGAGAAGGAATCTACTGAGTGAAAACTAGTGGAAGAACCACTTCTGTTCAACATAGCAGTGGAACTCCTAGTCAGAGCAATTAGGCAAGAACAATAAATAAAAGGCATCCAAATTGGAAAGGAAGAAGTAAAATTATCTCTGTACTCGTGTGATCTTACATGCAGAAAACCCTAAAGATTCTTGAAATCCCCCTGTTAGAACTAATAAGTGGATTTGACAAGTTGCAGGACACAAAATCAGCATGCAAAAATCAGTGAATATGAACAATTCAGAAAGAAAATTAAGAAAACAATTCAATTTACTATAGCATCAAAAAGAATAAAAGACAGAAATACATTTGAAGAGGCAAAAGATTTGTACACCAAAAACTATAAAAAACTATAAAAATTGCTGAAAAATTAAAGCAGACACAAATAAATGCAGACACCAGATGATGCTCATGAATCAGAGGACTTAATACTGTTAAGATGCCCTTACCTTCCAAAGCTATCTATAGATTCAATGCAACCCCTATCAAAATTCTAATTTTTTTTGTAGAAATAGAGAAATTTATACTAAAATTCGTATGGAACCTCAAGGCACCTCAAATAGCCAAAACAATCTTGAAAAAGAAGAACAGTTAGAGGTATCACACTTCCTGATTTCAAAACTTACTGCAAAGCTACAGTAATCAAAACAGTATCATACCAACATAAAGATAGGTGTGTAGACCAAGGGAACAGTATAGACAGCCCAGAATTAAACCCTTACATGTAGGGCAGATGATCTTTGACAAAGATGCTAAGACCGCTCAATGGAGAAAGGAGTCTCTTCAACAAATGGTGTTGGGAAAACTGTATATCTACATGCAAAAGAACCTTACATCATATATAAAAATTAACTCAACATGGATGAAAAACCTAAACACAAACCTAAAACTATAAAACTCCTAGAATAAAACATAAGAGAGAAGCTTCATGACATTGGATTTGGCAATGATTTATTGAATGTGAAACTAAAAGTGTAGACAGCAAAAGAAAAAATAGATACATTGGACTACAGCAATATTAAACACTTTGCATCCAAGGACACAGCAGAGTGAAAAGTAACCTATGAAATGGGAGAAAATGTTTGAAATATATATAAGGGGCTAATATCTAGGATATTAAAAAAAAAAACTCCTACAACTCAACAACAAAAAAAGAAATAACCCTATTATAAAATGAGCAAAGGACTTGAATAGACATTTCTCCAAAGAAGATATATAGATGGCTCATAAACACATGAAAAGATGCTCAACACAACTAATCATTAGAAAAATGCAAACCAAAACCACAATGAGATACCACCTCATGCTCATTAGGGTGTCTACTATCAAGAAAACAGAAACTAACAAGTGTTGGTGGGGGTGTAGGAAAACTGGAACCCTTGTGCACTATTGATGGAAATGTCAATTGTATACCCCTATGGCTATACCCTATGGAATTATACCATGGGGGTATACCATGGGGGTATAATTGTATACCATAGGGGTATACCATGGGGGTATAATTGTATACCCATATGGAAAACAGTATGGCTGTTCCTCAGAACATTAAACATGTAATTACCATATGGTCCAGCAATTCATTTCTGGGTACATACCCCAAAAAATTGAAAGCAGGGACTTGAAGAGGTATCTGTACACACATGCTCATAGCAGTATTATTTACAATGTCCAAAAGAACGGAAGCAATCCACATGTCCATTGACAGATGAATGAAGAAAATGTGGTATAGCCATACAATGGAATATTACTCAGCCTTAGAAAGGAAGGAGATTCTGACACATGTTGCAACACAGATGAACCTTGAGGACTTTATGCTGAATGAAATAAGCCAGTCACAAAAGGACAAACATGGTATGATTCCACTTATAGGAGGTACCTAGAGTAGTCAGATTATAAAGACAAGGTGGAATGGTGGCTGTCAAGGGCTGAGGAGGAGGAGAATGGAGTAGTATTTAACAGATACAGAGTTTCAGTTTTGCCAGATGAAAAGTTCTGTTGAGGGATGGTGGTGATAGTAGCACAATGGTGTGAATGTAGTTAATGCCACTGAACTGTACACTTAGAAATGGTTAAGGTGGTTAATTTATGTGTGTAATTTACCACAGTTTGGAAAAATCATCAGAAGAGAGTTCCATGCTTAGGGAACAGCAAATGCAGAGGCCCTGTGGGTAGGAATGAACTTGGCACATTTGAGACAAAGGAGTCCCATGCTCTGGGAGAAAAGTGAATCAGGCGGGGGAGTGGAAAGAGGTGTGACCGTAAGGACAGACAGGGGACAGAACAGGCTGGATCTTGTGAGTTTGCATTTGATATTACAGATGTGAAATCTGAGATTCACAACAAAGATCCCCAGTAACTTGCCCAAGGTGAAATAGTCAGTAGGTGGCAGTGGCAGGGAGTCCAAGTGGTTCCCTAACAGCTTAGCTGTTCCCCCTTCTTCCTTAGTAATAGAACTATGCTGACTATCAGTTGTGCCTATGGTCACCCAGAGTCATGACTACCTTTCCCAGCCCCCTTGCAGCTAAACATGGCGAGGGAACTTAGTCCTAGACAGTGGGAAAGTAGGCAAAATCATCATGTGCAACTTTAGGGACGTGTCCTAAAAGAGAGAGGTATTCTCTTCTTTATCTTTTGTGCTTTCCTGCTATCTGGAATGTCAGTGTGATGGTTGGAGTTTGGCAGCCATCTTAGACCCATGAAGCAAGGGAGAGTGACAAGACAGATGGGAGAGTGTGGCTGACATTTGACTTGGGAGTTGGGAGGGCTCCTGAGGTGGTGTCACTTGACCTGCCTTGTCTGATGAGGAGGAGCCAGTGGAGGGCAGGCATATTTAAGTAAGGTCACTCCTGGTAGAAGGATCTGTGGTGGGACAAGCTGGGAGTAAGAGGGGGTGGTGGTTGGACACAGCAGGGAAGCTGGAGGGACTGAGGGTAGGTGTGAGGAGAGCATGGGCAGAGACAGGAGCTGAGAGGGGGCAGAGCCTGGCCCATCAGTCCCGTGATGGGGGCACTGGAGGGTTGCAGTCAGAGAGGTGCCCAGGTCTGATTCAGCATGAGAAGGATCCTTCTAACTGCTGTGTGGGGAAGGGGCTGCTCATGACCAGGAGGGGAGGCCAGGGCAAGGCTAGGGAGCCATTCAGGGTCAGCAGATGCTGGAAGATGGAATGGGAAACATGTGTTCTGTAGAGTGCAGAGTGCAACCACCTGCGGGACGATGGGCCAGCACCTGCCCTGGGCTCAGGGACATCCGTGGCTGCTGATTGTGATAAAGATGGGGATGACCTCAGAGCTCCCTTCCCAGCCTGTGTTTCTGCAGGGAAATGTCGGATCCAGGGAATGGAATTGAGCGCATTATAAGAAACACATGACACTGTAGGGCCAGGAATGAAGGTCATGAGAATGTTATCAGATGCCATATAATACTCAATGTAAAACCAATGAGTAATAATCAGAAGTAATCAATATAAAGCCAATAATCAATATAAAGCTAATCAGTAATAATATAAAGCCAATAATCAACATGAAATTCAATGCAAGCATAATGAGGGTGATGATGCCTAACATTTTAAACCCTCACATCCCATGGGCAGACGGTGCACTGAGCACTTTACTGGTATTTTCTGCCTTAACTTGTCTGATAATCCTATGTAACAGGAACTATCATTATCCTCAGTTTAAAGAGGAGGAGACTCAGGCACAGAGAGGTTTAAATAAACTGCCCAAGGTCACACAGCTAGTAAGTGGTAGGCAGTGGGCTGGGATTTGAACCCAGAGAGCCTGCCTCCCATGCAGGTGTTGTGTGCAAATTTGGCTCAGCCAATTGGATCCTTTTGTCTAGATCCGGGAGGTCTTCACCTTTTTTGATATCTGGCTCACTTGCATCCTGTGATTGTGACCCCCCAGAGTGAGGGGGCACATCAGGGCTGCGGATGCTGGTTTGAGCCTTTGAGCAGCATGAGACGCAAACCGAGCAGCAGATGCGGCCAGGTGGGAAAGCCGACACCTCCTGGACTCTCGAAGGCTGAACTGGAGACCCAGGGATAGGGATGGGAGGGTCCCATGGGAGTCCCCAACTCTTGTCATCATTTCCGTGTTCATTTGTTCTTGGGAGAGGGGACATCAGACCCCCCTTCCCCCATTAGAATTTTAGCTCCAGGAAGGGGTTTTTGTTCAATGTGTGTCTCTAGTGCCTTGGGTAGTTCCTGGCTCAATATGCATGGAAATATTATTGTAATAAAGATGAGGGCAGCGACCTTATCTGTCCCTTTCAACCCAGCACCTAGCAGAGTGCCTGGTATGTGGTAGGATTCAATAAATATGTGTAGAATGAATGAATGGATGAATGAAGGAATGTCATCTCTCAATCCTTTCCCATACCTGCTTCCTCTGTCTTCAGGACCCTCTCCTCTCCATCTCATTCCAACATCCCTGTTTTTGGGCTTTCTTGGGTGGATTGGGGGCCCCATTGTGCTCCCCCCAGTGCCTGTTTTAACAGCCTCCCTCCTGCCAAGATGACAAATGTCTCTCAGCCCTGGAAGCTGAGGCTGCCTCCACTGTGAAGCTGATACCACTGTTGGAAGATGCTTCCTCCTACAATTGGCACTGCTCTGCTGTGCCCCTGGGGTTGCGGCACCTCCTCTGACTGGCCCTTCACTTCCGTCACACTCTTGGAAACAAGTTCCCAGGCAGACATCGTCCCCAAAGTCTAGGATTCAGTTGTCTGCTTACACCAGTGCTAAAAACAGCATGATTTCCCCCAACTCAGCTGCACCTGTGCAGACAAGAATAAGACAGCATATTTTTAGCAGGTAACAGACTGCACACATGGAGGCTGTAATTAGCATTTCATTCAAAGGGAGGAGTTTCCCATCCAATGCAAGAGTAAGTGACCAGGGGGTCTTCTCACCGCAGCCTCTGTCTCAGGTGCCTGGTGTGGGAAGGAGCCAGCAGCACCGAGGGAGACCCTGGGGTTCCCTGGTCACCCAGGAAAGGGGTGGGGCCTTTTTGGATATTGCTCCCATCACTGCTCATACCTTTCCCCTCTGGCCTGTCCAGAGCCTTGGTCCTGCCCAGACCCCAGTGCTGTCCTCCTGTGAGGATGACCTGGCCGGGCCATGTGATGAAGGTGCCCTGTCAGGTTGGTGTGGGCTTGAGGGTCCTCTGTCCTGCACTCAAGCTGCCCCATGGGGGACAGAGACAGGGCTGGGGTTACCCAGCTGTGGCAGAGACTGCTGGATGACCTCAGCATTCCTCCTGGTAGCAGGGAGCCTGGCTGCCTGGAATAAAGACTACATTTCCCAGGCCTCCTTGTGACCAAAACATGGCCAGTGGGGTGTGAACATTTGTCTCTTTTTCTCTTCTCTTTGGATGGGAGAAAACAGGGGACAGATGTCTGGGATGAAGCGGAAGGCAACAGTCTCAAAAATCCGAGGATAAAGATAGAAGGAGGTGGGGCCTCAGTTTCCTCTGCTGTAAAATGGAGGAGTAATTATACCTATGTTCTGTGGTTTCTGTACGTTAAGATTCTTTCATCTGCTAAGTGATGAAACATTAAACCCCAATGGTCTAAGGCGAAGGTGGATTTATTGGCTCAGGTAACTGGAAAAAAAATGTTCAAGAAAGAGGCTGACTCAGGCATGACTGTTTATCCATAGCCTGGGGGAACCTGACCTGCCTGAGTTACCGGTGGCTGTTATTTTCCCTGTAAATTTGTTCATGTGACCAACAATTCCAGCTTGAAAGGACCACAGAATCTTATTGTAATCCCAGTGTTTAAATCCTGAGCGCATGGGATGTCCAAAATCATCATCGTCACGATTTCTGCCGTTCACGGAGCTGGCATTTTTCCTGCTCCTCCCAGCTCTGTTTTCTGGCCTCTGCTGAGGTCAAATTCTCCACTCTGCATCTCACAGCTGCCCTTCTCGCTTCTGCAAGGGTCCCTCCATCCAACCACATCGTGGGCTGCTGCTTCTGCTTTTCACCTCTCCAAGTTCCACATCCCCAAGCGGCTGCTGGAGACACAGTTTACTGAACACCTTGGAGCAACCCAGGAGTGTGATTTCACCCATGCCCCGGTCCCTTGGCCATTTCTGGCAACTCTAACATCAGTGCATGTTGCTTAGCAACCCCCTTTTTGTTTTTACTAAGAAACTTGAATTCAAAAGGAAAACTCTATCACCAGAGTAAACAGAAAACCAGCATCTTTTGCTTGCGAAAGGATGATGATGGTAGAACTAAAAGCAATAAAGCTGAACAGAGGTGCTTCATTCTGCAGGAAGCCCGGGGCCTGTCCTTTCTTTGTTCAAAAGGATGAAATGCAAGGTCTGGAAAGGAGCTAATGGCGCATCAGCACCAAATCAAGGTGTTTTCTTTGAGGTGATTGAAGAATTGGAGAAGAACCACTACAGGATTCAGCGATCTTAGTGCTAGCCCCGTTTGCTCTGTCAAATCATCTCATGTTTATCCTCTGGGAGTTCCTGAGCTAGGAGGGCTGTTGCGGGGCTGGGAGAAGGGCCTTCCAGGCAGAGGGGCTAGCATCACACAGGCTTGACAGGAGCGGGGGGCCCTGGTTCAAAGAAGTAGCAGAAGGCCGGGCGTGGTGGCTCACGCCTATAATCTCAGCACTTTGGGAGGCTGAGGCAGGAGGATCACTTGAGGCCACGAGTTCGAGACCAGCCTGGCCCACATGGCGAAACCCTATTTTTAGTCTCTACTAAAAATACAAAAATTAGCCTGGTGTGGTGGCACACACCTGTAATCCCACCTACTCGGGAGGCTGAGGCACAAGAATTGCTTGAACCCAGGAGACAGAGGTTGCACTGAGCCGAGATTGAGCCACTGCACTCCAGCTTGGGCAACAGAATGAGACTGTGTCTCAAAACAAAACAAGACAAAACAAAAAGTAGCAGAGAGAAGCCAGTGAAACAGGAAGGCAGAGTAGGTGAAAGAGGAGAGCAGGCAGGGGCCAGATGGCACAAAGCCTGGCAGCCACAGTCAAGGATGCTGCCGGGCTGGAAAGCTGGGGCATGAGGGCGTCAGGTGAGTGCTCTTAAAGTCCAGGTGGCCTGGGAAAAAGATAAAGCATGGGGGACATTCAGCCAGGCAGGATCGGATCCCACCTATGTGCCACCCCCAGTGTGGCCCTTGCCCCTCCCTCCCAGCAGGTGATCCCACATCCCTCAGAGGCTGAGGTGTGGGGTAAGTGGAGGCTTTGAGTCTTTATTTCCTGAGCCCACGTGTCCATGTCTCTAGGCAGGGACCCTCAGCCAGCTCAGGGGTAAGAATGCAGTGACGGTCAGCGGTGATGTCCCCTGCGAAGAGCTCTGATTGGATTTCCAAGGCGTCTCCAGCCCGGAGGGCCACAGACAGGCCCTGGCCAGGGACCTTTATCCGCATGCCTCTCACTCCCTTGATTGAATCTATCGATTCCCTGTCTATTACCACCTTCCCCGAGACACAAGGATGGGATGGTTTAAATGATTTACTTATTTCAAGCCACTGGGGCTTGGCAGAAAAACCAATAGGTGAATGTTAGAATGTTTTCCCTTAATTATTCAGGCTCTCTGAAGAAGAATCTGAAATATCTTGCTGCGAATGGAGCCAAGGTAGAGATGAGGCTGCAGCTAGAGGAAGGGTTCTCTGAACCACCTGCCCTCCTGCCTGGGTCCCCTCAGGGCACAGGTGTATTTAATTCACCTGTCGTCAGTGAATGTTGGTGGAGCATCTCTGCCACATCGAGCACTGGCCTAGCTGCAGGGACACAGAGATGGAAACCATGTGGCCTCGGACCCTTCAGCTACTCACAATCTATTGAAAGAGGGGGAGTGTTTGGGGCATGATTCGAGCTATAGTTTAAGGATGGATAGACCAGGTTAGGAGTGCAGGGAAGAGGAAATTCATGGAAGGGATACAGAAACAGAGCTGGAAATGTACAAAGGGTGAGGATATTTGATGCTTAAGAATTTTTAATAAATTATTCCCTTCTTTTGTTTCTTTGAATACAAAAGAAACCTTTACAAAATTTTAAAAATAAATATTATAGGCCACACTCTGATCATTACAAATGACATTAAAATAAATGATAAAGAGATAGCCCTGGCCAGATGTGGTAGCTCATGCCTGTAATCCCAGCACTTTGGGAGGCCGAGGAAGGTGGATCACTTGAGCTCAGGACTTCCAGACGAGCCTGGCCAACATGGAGAAACCCCATCTCTACCAAAAATACAAAAAATCGGCCAGATGTGGGGGTGCGCACCTGTGGTCCCAGCTACTCGGGAGGCTGAGGTGGGAGCTCTCATTTGAGCCTGGGAAACAAAGGTAGTAAGCTGAGATCGCATGCCACTGCACTCCAGCCTGAGTGACAGAGTGAGACTCTGTCTCAATAAATACATAAATAAATAAAATAAAAGATAGCCCTGCTAGGAATGCTCTGTGTCTTGGTTGGGATGATGTTTACTTGAGTAGACACATTTGTCAAAACGCATTGAATGGGACCCAGAGAACAGTGCCTTTTATTGGGGAAGGAATTCTCTCCCAGATAACTCCCAGATCAAAGCAGAAACCAAAACTAGAATGATGGTTTCTAGAAAACAACAAGAATAGTTTACATCAGCATCTGAGGGACTCGGCTAGCGCCGTACTCAGAAGAAAATTTATAGTCTTAAATGCTTGTATTGCTCCAGAGTTTCAAAAGGGTGATCGTAAAAGTACTGAGTTCTTAAAAAATGGAAAAAACAAAAAACAAAACAAAACAAAAACAAAATAAGCCAAGATAAAATAGGGAGAGGAAATTAAAGATAAGAACCAACATTGAATAAGCACAGGGTGTGGACGGTGAGTTTTTGGGGGAGTTAGTGATGGCAGCACGCCGCTTCGGAAGTGCATTTTTCCATTTCAGGAGCTGGAGGGTTTTTATGCAGTAGAGTGACCGGGCGTGGAGCTGGATGGAGAAAGACTGTGGAGGCCGCAGGGTGGAAAGCTGACTGGGGAAGATCGATAGTCACTGTCTGCCTGGCCTGTTCTTGTTCTCTTCCTGGGCTCTAAGATTTCTTTCTTTCTTTTTTTTTTTTCCACAGAGCCTCTCTCTGTCACCCAGGCTGGAGCGCAATGGCATGATCTCGGCTCACTGCAACCTCCGCCTCCTGGGTTCAAGCAATTCTCCCGTCTCAGCCTCCTGTGTAGCTTGGACTACAGGCACATGCCACTACTTCCAGCTAATTTTTGTATCTTTAGTAGAGACAGGGTTTTGCCATATTGGCCAGGCTGGTCTTGAACTCCTAACCTCATGTGATCTACTTGCCTCAGCCTCCCTAAGTGCTAGGATTACAGGTGTGAGCCACCACACCAGTCCAAGATTTCTTTTCCTTCTCTAAACCATTACAGGGGGTCTAGATGCTAGCTGTGCCCTGCCTCTGGGTTATGCAGCCCAGAAATGAAATTTCAAGAGAGTGGGTTCATTTGTGCCAAGTCACATCTTCACCAAAGAAATCTGGGCTCTGATGGGGTCTGTGATGGACTTGTACATGTGCCATCTGGGGGATGGAGGGTGGGGTGGTGGCCAGGATGGGCCTGTCTGGGAAAGAGGCTTCCCTGAGCCAAGACAGTGGGGGCCACAGGGAACTCTGGGATGGGAGGGTCAGCCCAGCCAGGGTCCTTGGGGGATCTGGAGGGGACGTGACAAAGCAGGAGGGTAGGAGGGGAGCCAGGAGTGGGAAGCTGGGGAAGCAGCAGAGGCTGGAGTAAATCCCATGGGAAAGAACCAGGAATGAGTGGTTCCTGAGGGAGTGGCTCAAACACCCTCACAGGGGGGTGGCTCACCTTTTAAGAATGCCTTGCTCAGGCCGAGCACGGTGTCTCATGCCTGCAATGCCAGAACTTTGGGAGGACAAGTGAGACGAGGTTGGTTGCAGTGAGCCGAGATCGTGCCATTGCACTCCAGCCTGGGCAACAGAGCGAGACTCCATCTCAAAAACAAAACAAAACAAAAAATGCCTTGCTCTTCGTCAATCAAAATTCCACCGGGAGTAAAAAATATTGAATGATAGCATACATAAGAAAAGTGCCCAGGCCAGGAGCGGTGGTTCACACCTGTAATCCCAGCACTTTGGGGGACCAAGGTGGGTTGATTACTTGAGGTCAGGAGTTTGAGACTAGCCTGGGCAACATAGTGAGACCTCATCTCTATTAAAAAAAAAAAAAAGAAGAAGGAGGAGGAGGAGGAAGAGGAGGAGGAGGAAGAGGGAGGAGAAGAAGAGGAGGAAGGGGAAGAAAAGAAATGTGTCCAGATCATAAGAGTACATTTCAATCAATCCTCACCAGGTACACGCACCTGTGCCCAGACCTTAGATAAAGAAACAGCAATCCCACTACACAGAGTCCAGCTGAATGCCTCTCAGAAGGCCACATTCTCCTCTTCAGTGTTGGGGAAATTGGATCCAAAATAGCCTTGGGTCTCTTTCAGTTGTTTGAGTATTCTATGGGCAGATTTTTATGTATTGGACTTCTTGAAATGGGACTTACCTGTGTTTAATTTATCTTGATTTCACCCCACTGGGTAACAAATACAATGAACCCTTGAACAACACAGGTTAGAACTGCCAGAGACCACGTATACGCAGATTTTCTTTTGCCTCTGCCACCCCGAGACAGTAAGACAAACCCCTCCTCTTCCTCCTCCTACTCCTCAGCCTATTCAATGTGAAGAAGACAAGGATGAAGACCTTTATGATGACCCACTTCCACTTAGTGAAGAGTAAATGTATACTCCCTTCCGTATGGTTTTCTTAATAACATTTTCTTTGCTCTAGCCAACTTTATTGTAGGAATACAGTATATGATACATTTAACATACGAAAACAGTTTATGTTATCAGTAAGGCTTCTGGTCAACAGTAGGCTATCAGTTGTTAAGTTTTTGCAGAGTCAAAAGTTATATGTGGATTTTCGACTGCGTGGGATTTGGTGCCAACTCCCACATTGTTCAAGAATCAACTGTATTCCAAATGACAGAATGTAATGCCAGACATCTGGAAAAGACTGATATATTTTTCTGACCACCAGAAGAAAATCCACCCAGGGAATCGGTCAGCGGAGGCAGGCACTCAGGTTTCACGGAGCCATGAGTTGGAGGTATTCTGCCAGCTTGGGTGATGAGGAGCTCACAGGTCCCAGGAAGGTGACAGTAGCCTGGGAGCTGCTTCCTTGAAAACTGAACGGGCTGGGACCTGTGGAGAGCAACCAGCGAGGGCTCAAGGGACAGGTCTGAGCTGGTTTTTAAAGTTTATCTGTGTTAGAGAAACTGCCACTCCAACACCAAGAATAAATCAGCTCCATTTCCCATCACCTCGGTTGCTTCTTTTTCCCATCTCTTCCTCTCTGTAAATTTTGCCTCAGTAAGAAAAATGTATTATGGTTTCTGAAGGCAACCGCTTCCCCCTCTTCCCTTGTGAACAGTCAGGCAAAGAATGAATTTAGATTTTTTTGTAGTGTCAATGCTTCTCTCATTAAATTACTCCCACCATCTCTTGTCTCTCCTGGTAAGTGAGTTTAATGATCTCTTGCTCCTTATTCTCTTGAAAACTGCCTCATGTGCTTCTGGCTTGGGCAATCTTAATGCTTTGGGCAGCTTTTGGTTTCCTGACTGTAGCCTGCACTCCAGACCCCATCCCCAGCCCATCCCCATCCTCATCTCCACCCAGTGTTTCCCATCTTCCCACATTCCTCTTCTCATCCCCTGTTCTCTCTGCACTTATTTGCTCACCGACATTCCTGTATTTTCTACTTCTACTGAAATCCTGACTGTATCCAGTCATGCTTTTTTGATTTTTTAAAAACACTGAAATGTCTGTAATTCCAACACTTTGGGGGGCCGAGGTGGGTGGATCGCTCGAGCCCAGGAGTTTGAGACCAGCCCGGGCAACATGGCAAGGCCCTATCTCTACAAAAAATACAAAAATTAGCCAGGTGTGGTGGCATGCGCCTGTATTCACAGCTACTCAGAAGAGCGAGGCAAGAGGATCGCTTGAGCTTGGGAGGTTGAGGCTGCAGTGAGCCTTGATCACATCACTGCATTCAGCCTGGGTAACAGAGAGAGAGCCTGTCTTAAAGACAAACAAACAACCCTGAAATGTTGGCTAGATGTGGTGGCTTACACCTGCAATCCCAGCACTTTGAGAGGCCAAGGTGGGCAGATCACTTGAGGCCACGAGTTGAAGACCAGCCTGGCCAACATAACGAAATCCCGTCGCTACTAAAATTACAAAAATTAGCTGGGTGTGGTGGGGGGCGCCTGTAATCCCAGCTACTCGCGGAGACTGAGGCACGATAATTGCTTGCACCTGGGAGGCTGAGGTTGCAGTGAGCTGAGATCGTGCCACTGCACTCCAGCCTGGGCAACAGAGTGAGACTTCGTCTCAAAACACACACACACACACACACACACACACACACACACACACACACACACCCTTGAAATGTGACGATGACCGTTGTGTCCTTATCAACAGCCATTGCTTGCCGGCTTTTATTAGTCGCAGTGGGAGGGTGGGCAGCCGGAAGTATTGGGAATTCCTCTGGCCTGTGCATTTTGAATGATGAATACAAAACTGCTCAATTCACCAAAAACAATCACGTAAGAAAGGAACGTTTCACTTCTTCATATGGGCCCCTGATTACATGTGATGCAGGTGACGATTACATATGCCCCCTTAACAGTTTGGAAAATTCTAGTGAAGAGAGGAGTTTAAGTCCCTTCACACTGAACTGAAACAATTAATTCTCTATAAAAATCTCCACATGATGGATCATGTTGCATTTCAAACCTCTACAGACTGTCTCATATAAATGTCTCTTTTTTTTGAGACAGAGTCTCGCTTTGTCACCCAGGCTGGAGTGCAGTAGTGCAATCTTGGCTCGCTGCAACTTCTGCATCCCAGGACCTGCAGACATTCTGGTCTCAGAGTTCATGCCCTGTAGCTGCCGTGTGTCCAGCAGCTGGCAGGGCGAGAGGGTTGAGGTGGGGGGGCGTCACTCCAACAGACACACAGCACCCAGCAGAACCCTGGCCTAAAGCCGTGCAGCTCTGGGGTCTCCCAAGCCCACCTGGGAGCAGGCCTTGGGGGACAGCTGTGGGGGACAGGGACTCCCAATGTACAAAACAGGCCATGAGCTGGGCAAGCTGCTCCTTCCCATAACCTCAGACCTTTCTTCTGACCCACTCAAGACCAGCTCCTGGGAGTTTGCAGACAATCCTGGCCCAGAGAAGCAGGCAGATGTGGCTGTTGGTAGCACTAATATGGGTTGTGAATATCATCCTGCGGTTATTACTTCACTTCCGTCACCCGCCAGTACACTCAATCCTGCACGTGTCCCCTCACTTCACGCTCACGGGGTTTGCATGATGGGACGAGTGCTCCCAGCAGGTGATGAGGATGATAAATGGCACCAGACATTCCTGAAGCACCTGTTGGCGCCCAGGGCGGGGCTCAGTGCTCCATTTGAGTCTGGAGACTTTACTCTGCAATAGCAGCTGTGTGACCCCCGGTAAGTAGTTTAACCTTTCTGTGCCTCTTCTTTCTCAATTCTAAAGGAGGATAATAAAGTCCCTGCCCTCAAGCAATCAAAGATGTGTAAGAAGGGCCTGGCACATGGCAGGCAGGCAGTATACATGTT